>NW_007727181.1:262061-318567 GCF_000696425.1 Galeopterus variegatus
TTTTTCCCCCCCCCCCCCCCGGTTTTTTTTTTTGTGTGTGTGTGTGTTCAATTGAATCTTTAAGTACTTTCCTAAAACTAGAATTGTGGCTATTAATGTTTTTCTCTTGCTAGTAGCATGTTTTATTTTGTTTAAAATATATTAGATATTTTGTCTCTGCAGTTATCAGTCTTCTTGTCTAGATTAGTAGGACCTATGAGCACAGGAATCTGGGAACTGTACACTATCTGATAAAGACAGCCTTTGTTTATTTGATCTCCAGCAGTCAGGCCAGGCTCCAGAATCTCCAAAGCTGACTTAGGTCTCCATGACAATTTCATAGCTTTGCCATTCTTGCTGCTAGGTACGCTGGGAAAACCTCAGAATAAATATATTTACCAGGTGACTTCTGTTTTTGTTCAGCTCCACTTCCAGCCCGGCGGGACACAACAGCTGATGTCCCTATTGTGCTTACACACTCACAAAGTGCCGAGGTGGACACTGAAGACCTTTGTGAGCTAAATCCTGTTTGGCAGCTTCTTAAGTGCTCCCTATTACGTGTGTGTGGTTATATCAGAGGATTGCTTTTCCCCTTCAGCAGTTTCTGATGGGATCTTCTGCCTCTTTGAACAGCATCTGAAGTCCTCAGGCCCGCTGTCTGATCCCATGTGTCACATGCTCATCCGCATTATGCCTGTCGTCTTTCTTGGACAGCAATGGGAATGTGCTGGCATTGGAACGTTTTGTTCCTTAGATAATGGCATAAGGTAATTTTTGCATCCCTGTAATTCTTTTGTTCCCCTATTGCCCTTCCTCCTTTGGCACTTGGCATAGAAGACATAGGAGGTCACACAAAGTGCCAAAAAGAACAAGAGAATGGAATTCCCGGGTTTTTAGTTTAAAAGGCAATGGTGCTGACGTAAATAGCAGAATTTGCAAGAATACTCAGCCAACCAAGTTTTCCTCCACAGGAGAGATGATCAAAACCTTCCCAAACTGGAGGAGAGCAAAGGTTTCAGAAAGAAAGGCTGAGAGTTAGGTACAGCTGGGATCCCCATCACCTGAATTGTCACCACCCCCAATCCTCCTGCCTGAGGGCAAGGCAGAGGTGGGTGCAATTAGGAACCCCTTCAAGCATGGCTCTTGCTCCACTCCTGACAGAAGCCAGGTGGGTTTGCAGCTTTGCAGAGAAGACTCTCATGTAGAACAGAAGAGCTCTGATTTCCTACATGGGGTCTGGAAAATGCAGAGAGAGGGAGGCAGCAGGCTCATAGGGGTTTCTGAGCCAGGTTAATAGGACACCACAGAAGAAGACAGAGGATCACTGTCTAGCTGTGGATTGGATGAGGACCCAGTTACATCCTTCCTTTCTTTAAAATCGCGTAGCAAAGGGTTTGGATCCTCGTGCAGGCGAGCTGCCCCAATCAATCAATCAATCAATAAATCCCATAGCTGAGTTGATATCAAAAACAAAACAAATAAAAAAATACACCTGTCCAGGAAAGCTGAAACAAGCTTTTGTTAAAGTTTAAGAGACAATGATAGGAAGATAAATGAGAGCTCTTCCTAAATTTAGATACTCTGATTTATAATCAGGCCGGATTTATAACCACTCTTCTTCAGCCTGTGGCCACCACAGCATAGAGACACTGCATGCTGATGATGCTGTCTTAGTCCATCGCTAGGTGCCCAGACCTGGCTGTCCGTGTTTCTTGATGTCTAGTCCTTTTCCCGTTTAACCAATATCCAGTCCCCTTCCTCACATGGACAGCAGGGATTCCCTCTCATTTCAGAGAAACATCAAACTCCTACCAAAACAGAGTTACTTTATGGGGTTCCAAAAGAAATCCATTGTATCAGTACATTTCCTATCTGGGACTTAGAGGCATAAATGGAAGAAATTAGTCTCTTTCTGTCCATCAGGATTGTCTCCAGAGGTTACAAAGGAAACAGTCATTAAAGGCAATGTAGCCTCTTTAATGCATTAGTGGGTTATGCCATGATGGAACAGGAAAAAAATCAAACCCCCTTTTGCCCATTAATGGGGTGTGATATCTCCTAGAGACCCAGATAATGGAAAAGCATTGAGCTAGTTAAGGATATTATTCATTTCTTAAACACAGCTGTAGTCTGTATTGTTCCTCTGAAAAGAGATGTCTACCCTCAGGCACCTGTGCCTTCCCTCCTAACAGAAGCCAGGTGAGTTTTATAGACCTAATTGTTCTACCAAGTCAAAGACTTAAAAAATCAGACACTTGTGAACCACTCAGAGGTGGGATTCTTGAAAGAAACATGTCATTCTAGAGACCCATCCTCACACTAGTCCAAGGAGCGACAGTTCCAGATCCCCCTACCCTATTGACCTGGACCCCAAGGAATGTCCCACCACATTACACTGCATGATTTAGACTTGAGTCTTGCATGACTGGCTAGGGGAAAGGAGATCGATTCAGGCAGTAGATCCTTCGTGAGAATGAGCCATCGTGGTGGGACGGGTTTCCCCGAGGGACATGGGTAGAGATTCACATGACAAGAGTTGAAGGAGGACCCTGAGCAAGAACATGAGGACAAGGAGAGTGATGTTGGCACCAGGGACTTCCCATGAAGGAAGCTCTTTTGAGAAAGACCCAGCTCTTTAAGTGATTTCCCTTTTAGAATTTGGGAAAAGACAACTGGTCAAAAATTTTATTCCCCTCCTGCACCAAAATGCCCTTTTGAATTTATCCCAACCCTTGAGTTAACTGAATTAGAATATCCCTGCCTGTCCTAGTCTGCTGCTGCAATTTTAGGGAAGCTGATAGGACAGGATGATAAAATGGGACCCTTCCCCCCCCCCTTACCCCCCCAACTCACTGGCCCTGTGGAAAGACAGCATCATTCTTTCAAGTAGACCATAACTCAGAAACTGATCTTGACCAACAGTCCCATGAGGGGTGACAAAGTTGGGAGGTGAAGAGAAAATTCCATACAATATCAAGGAGTTCAACTTGGAGCACAGCTCAAAGATTCCAGTAAGAATGAATCAGTTGTCTCTGACTACAGAACAAGTTACCCTAAGGCACAGGTGCAATCATTTATTTGTTTAGCACAGTTGTGAAGGTGGATTGAGCAGTTCTGGGGTTGGCTTCATTTGGGCTGCTCAGGCAGCTGCAGACAGCTGGCAGCTCAGCTGGGGCTGGGTGTTCAAACGCTCACATGTCTGAGCCTCCAGCAGGATGGCTGGAAGAGCTAAAATGGCCAGGCCTTTCTCTGCACATGGCCTTTCATCTCAGGCTACTTCACAGCTTGGTGGTCAAGAAAGGATTCTTTGATGGAGTAAACTTTGAGTTGAGGTTTTCTGAAGGATCAGAAGGCAGTAATAAGTAGGCAAAAGGGGAGAGGCTGGTAAGAAGGAAGAAAATGATTTATAAGAGGGCATAGCCTATGTCAAGACCCTGTGAGGTAGGAAAAAGTATGATGGTTTCTAAAAAAAAAAAAAAGAAACAAACTCAGTTTGGTTACTACATAGGATACAAGAAAAGAAGGTGTATGGGGGCCAGATCGTGCGTGTTCAAGGAGCTGTGGGTTTTTAAAAAAATCTTCATATCAAGAATAATGGGAAACCAGTCACGGGGTTTAAGCAATAGAGTGACATGATCTGATTTGCTCTTTAAAGAAAGATCATGGTTATGCAAATGAGGTATCACAGGGGAACTAGAATCAGGGTTTCTCAATCTCAGCACTATTGACATTTTGAGTCAGATAATTCTTTAATGTATGGGGTAATCCTGTACATTGCGGGGTGTCTAGCAGCATCTCAGGCCTCTACTCACGAGATGGCAGTATCCCCCCATCCCTTAGTTGTGACAAACAAAAATGTGTCCAGACACTGCAGGGTCCCCTGTGATGCCAAATCCCCCTGGTTAAGAACCACTGGGCTAGAGTGAATGCAGGGCTTCTCTGGTCACTATTGCAGTCATCCAGGAGACATACAATGATCGCTTGATCACTATTGAGTGGTCCCCTGGAGCTGGGATGCACAGATGGAATTTGAGAGACAAGGAGATGAACTCGACAGTGTCTGGGTGGACAGAGCCATCACAGCGATCCAGTCCTCAACCCTCCTCCTACATCCGTCCATTCTTCTACCTGCTATGAAAAAAGAATCTGGTCCTGTTTGTGTTGGGAAATATTCATAGTCAGATGGCAAAAAAAAGGTAACATGAGAAATACAGAGTCATTTTCACACTTCAGTAGTTTGTTGATGCAACATTCATGAAGGTTCAGAGTCTGACCAAGGAGTGGATTGAAGATTAGCCAGGTAGTGTGTTTCCAGGCTTGTTTTGAATGAGGGAAGCCTAGACATCTGGATAGCAAACCCAGAGAAGTTCTAGAAGTGGAGCGAGGGCTCTGGGATGAGGTTGTTTAAGTCACTGCCAACACACCTGTCGCAGAGAGCTGCAGTTGTCCCATGTCCAAACCACACGCCCACCTGTCTCCAGAGGCCGGCTTGTTCTCTTTCATTTCAGTAGTGTCCCCCCACTTGGTTTTTACACAAAGAAGAATAATTCTGTATCCTTTGCCTGCCTGTAAAAAAGTATTGTGATGAATGGTGAGTCCCAACACTAAAACACTTGGAATTTATCCAATAAAAGATCCTGCCCTTATTTCTCTACCCACAGAATGCAGTTTACTGTAAGAAAGGAAAGGTTATGTTTCCTGCTCCTCTGATGGAAAAATAGAAACCATAACCCCTTTCGAATCAAACTTTTGTTCTTGAGTCAAGGGCACCACCTGAGCCTCCTGCCAAGCCCCACGAAAAGGCTTTGTTTGATTATCTAAAGCTATCGGAGTTCGTAAAGGTCATCATTTCATTCATGCTGAGTTTGAGGAGTGTGCCTTTTCTCTGCTTCTGACATGCAGCTGAAATTGAATGCTAAATTTTCATTTTATTTCCACCCTGCTCTCATTCTGTATTTTTTTCCCCCAACTTAATAAATATAGTCACTCAGAAGGTAGTTGGCCATGTTATGGTCTATTTTACTATACAAATGTTATCATTAAGTTCACAGCAACATAAGCACGTCAAAATTTATTCATTTATTTATTTTTTAAAGATGACCGGTAAGGGGATCTTAACCCTTGACTTGGTGTTGTCAGCACCACGCTCTCCCAAGTGAGCCAACCTGGTCATCCCTATACGGGATCCGAACCCGTGGCCTTGGTGTTATCAGCACCGCATTCTCCCAAGTGAGCCACGGGCCGGCCCAACGCATCAAAATTTGGAGAACTATGTGAAACACTGGAAGTCAATTCTTTTCTTCAGGGTCAGAAGACTGCTGCTATCTTTCCATAAGCCTCCTGATCCTTCCCCTGGATAAAGGTGACTATAAACCATCATCACAAACAACACAGCCAGCAGCTGGAACACAGTCATACCCATTCTCACTTCATAGTGGGCAGAAGACTCTTTTTATAGGAAATTCCAATTAATAAGTATAGAAGGCATGACAGAAGTTTTAAAACCACCTTCTGGCAAACATCACAGTAATAATAGTCGAAGGCAAAAATAAATGCTAAAAGTAGTAGGCAAAATATGATAACAAACAGGGTATTCGTGTAGACTCAAAGCACATTTCCACAAGACCCTTACTAAGCTCAAAGGGAAAATAGTACATTAAGAGTGGAGAAATCCGTGATGGAGTTAATATCACCAGTACTGAAATATATCTATATCATGTATCGCCCAGTGTGATATACAGACAAGGACACAACATCATTTCTGTGATATTCTTGCCAGAAATGTGTGACCTTAAATTTAATTGTGAGAAAACATTAGACAAGTTCAGAAGTCTCTGATGACCTTCATGTCACCACATTCAATAGTCACCGCTCAGTCTGGGTGTTACTCACGCTACCAGCATGATGTAACATTGCTGAGCATCCGTTCTTAAATCACTTTCTTTTCTTGTTCCCTAGGGCGTAACTCTCTTTCGGTTCTCCTCTTACCTTAAAGGTAAGTTTCTTCTGTCAACTCTTGTGATTTCCTTCCATCTTCCCAGCCATGAAGCTTTTCTTCATCTGTAGTGACCCCCAAGGTGATCTTGTCTACGCCCATGGATCAGTGGCTACAGGAAAGCCAACATTACATTCTCTTTCCAGTAAGAGGGAGTCAAAAACGGGAGAACAAATCCCCCCCTCCCACAACACCCACCCTCCCAACACACACTGTTAAATATAAGCACACAACTTCCACCTTGCATTTCATTAGCCGGAAAATTGGTCACGTGGCCGCCTTAACTGGAAGAGAAGATGGCCATGTGCCAAGTTGCAAACAAAAGTTCTATTATTATGGAATAAGAGAATAGACATAGGGAAACAACTAATAGACTCTCTATAAGTGGTCATTGGTATTACACCCAGTGCAGAAGTCAGATGGATCTAGAATAAAAATACATTTAGTGGATTACTCTAAACTTACTCAGATGTTAATTCAAATTACAGCAGCTGTTCTAGATGTAATTCTTTCCTAGAGAAAATCATCACAGCCTCTGGTACCTGATATGTAGCTGTAGAGCTGGCGGTCTCTTTTCTCTAACCAAATAGACAGAGAACATAAAAGGCCATTGGCTCTTATCTGACAAGGGCATAGCCACCCTTCATAATCTCGATACAGGATGACAAATTTTCCGGCACTGCACCACCATTTACTCTGCAGAGACCTTTACTGTCTCATTATTACACATGGTATTATCCGGTCCACTACACTGATAACATCATGCTGATAGGACCTGTCTAGCTGGAAGGAACGGGCTTTGCACAGAAGGCTTATATCAGGGAGAAGTGAACCACTTTAGTGTTATCAGCCACACTCGGGGTGGAACTGAATGAGTTGACGGGAAATCCTCCCTGTGGGCAAAAATTTGAGTGATGCAAACATATTATTACCCACTTTGCTTAGAAGGCGTGACCTGAGATAAGGGTCTATGCCATTTCCCTTCCTTCCTGCCTCTCTCCCTCTTTTCTTTCTTTTTCTTTCTATATATTCTTTCTCCCTCCCTGCCTTCCTCTTCTCTCTCTCTCTCTCTCTCTCTCTCTCTCACACACACACACACACACACACACTCACGCATAATGGCTAAAATGTGAGCCAGATGGCAGGAATTAATAATCAGAATATTTATAACAAATTATAGTGAAGAGATATGTAGGTGAATGGATGGATCTTTGGGCATAGTCCCACAGGGAGACAATATTTTTGTCCCATGTAAATGCTCACTGGAAATCCCTCATTACTGAGTGTGTTTTCAGATCAGGTATTCTCACTCCACGACAGCTGTTTGCTCAGCCACTTCAAGGCTTGCTCAGTGAGTTTGTGAGCAAAGTGACAAAGGGGCCAGGGATGGAAGCCGTGCATTAACTCAGTAACACGGATTTCTTCTCACCAAGCTGACCTGGCTGCCAGCTCTACCGAGTGTTAACTCAAATTACAGCTGAGACCAACCCTGAAACCCCAATATGGTATCATACCTTGGGGGAGCCAGCCAATGACTCATGGCATGTTGATACCTTGAATCCTTCCATCATAGCTATGACAGCAATTTGTCCTCAGTGGAAGAGACACATTCTGGATTTGGATTTGATTTCCCTGTGTGTCATATTTCTGCCAGTCCTGCATCTATGGGACTTAATGAGTGCCCTATTCCAGGTCATGTATTCCATTCCAAAATTAATTCTGATCAAGAAACTCATTGATAGCAAAAGAAGCAATGCAATAAACTGATGCCCTTTGATTTACTCGTCTTACCATATATTCATCACAGCAAAGCAGGTGGCCCTGAAGAACAGTCTACTGAAAACTTAGTTATGTCCTCTGCCAGGCGATACCTTACCCAGTTCTGTGCCTTTAACCATGTGGATGAGCACTGGGCTGCAAATAGTCTATATCAGTTTTGCTAGATCAGGTCTAACTGGCCAGGGTCCTGACCTTACTACGTACTTTCTTCCAGTTTCACTCCAACATCACCCAGACATTTGTCTTTTGTTTTTTGTTTTAACCTGGTAGCTTTGCCTCCTGGGAAGAGTGCCTTCATCTATGTTTTTATGCCCCTGCCTGCTCCATTTGGAGAACTGCTGCTTTCTGGTAGCTTCCCAAACTGTGAGAGAATCAATTTCTTATATAGGTGGTTGTTATATGCCACCCAGTTTACAGTACTATGTTATGGCAGCCCTGGGAAACTAATACAGCCATATTCATTCATTTATTTCATTAATGTTTACTGAGTACCTACCACATACCAAGCACTCTTAAAGACACTGAGGATACAGAAATAAACAAGATAAAGAGGATGAATCCTGGCTTCTATGAAGTTTCTATGCTAGTAAGGAAAAACCGATACAAACAAGTAAACAAACAATAACTTCAAATAATGGGAAGACCTACAAAATAACTACAATAGATGGATAGAGTAGTGTACCAGTTTCCTAGGGCTGCCATAACAAAGTACCACAGACTGCGTGGCTTAAAACAACAGAAATTTTTTCTCTCATCGTTCTGGATACTAGAAGTCCAAAACTGAGACTTTAGGGAAGAATCCTTTCCTGCCTCTTCCTAACGCCTTGTGGTTGCCAGTAATCCTTGGAATTCCTCCAATTTCCATCTCTATGTTCATATGGTCATCTTCCCTATGTGTCTGTCTCTGTGTCTCTTTTTATAAGGACACCAGTCATTGGATTTAAGACCACCCTAATTATCTTAACTTGATTATATCTGCAATGACCCCATTTCCAAATAAGGTCACAATCACAGATACAGGGGGTAGGAGATTAGGACTTCAGTGTATCTTTTTGAGTACACAGTTTAACCTGCAACAGACAGAGACTGGAAGGGATGGCATCTCTGTAAAAATAGGAGGTAAACTAAGACCCAAATGATAAGACATGCTTCACAATAATACTGTAGTTTAGGCACCAAAAATTCTAACGGCTCTCGAAACAAAAAAATCCAGTGTGAACTAATGCATTTGCACTGGTGAGATGAATATCTTATAATTGGCCTACTGGGTGTACTAGGTGCTAGAAATGAGCCCTCATTGGTGAATCAGTGGTATTCAAGATATGTGAATTGACTAAAATATTTTAGACACAACCATATAGACCACACCTTTTACATCAACAGGGTATAAAGAAGACCATGAGAAACTCCCCTCTCTTCTTTTAGAATGGATCTCAAGGCATGGTTCTGAAATGGTCCTATGTGTCCAGCCATGATTTCAGAGAATTTTGATTGTCAGTAGGTTGACTAAATTTTGCCTTTAGATTGCTGTACCTATCTCAAGTCAACATTTTACTTAAGAGGTGGTCAGAGTACCTACAAATACAGAGAGCTGAGCTTCATGGAGTTTATAAAACAGGTCGTGTAAACTGTTTCTATGCCTCTTTGCTCATAAACTTGCCTAATAAATGACTCTGTGTGTGGTAGAACTCCATCTGAAATCAGCTCTCACTATAATCCAGTTACAGGATTGTTGGGGAATAGTTAATTTTCCTCTACCTTTTAACTTTTGAAAGCTACGGAATCTACCAAAAAGAATCTAGTAGCTGTGCACAAGCAAACTGCCTTGGTCAGTTCTCATATCGTGGGAACACTGAAAGCCAAAGCATGGATAGTCACTGAGGCTGTACTCTGGTGGCTCAGGGGACCTCCGCAGCCTCTTACCCCAGCCTCCATTCTGAATCCTCTTATTTGGGGCTAGTTCTGACCATTGTTTCTGACCTTACCCTGGATCTTGACTTTCTGCTTCTCTCTTGGCCCTTTGATTGATGCCTAGGGGACGCGCTCTCTGCCCCACCCCCACTTCAGTTTCCTTACAGATGTTGCCTCCTGGCGCATCCTTGGCTGCAGGTGCTAGTGCTGAAGTCCAGTCTTGTCCACTATAAATCAATAAACCCTGATCACCGCTACTGAAAAATAAAGGGTCTCTTTCATCAAAATGTTTTTGCTGAGTCATCCTTACCTTTGAATTTTCAAAGGGAACACAAAGTCGATTTTGCTGGAGCAGCCTCTGACTCTACTTGGTTCCAAATTCCAAGAAGGGTGAGCTCCAGGGCAAGCTCCATTTTCTGTTGCTTATACCAGAATATCTGAAAGTGGGTAATTTATAAAGAAAATGAAATTTATTTTATTTCAGCTCAGGAACTCAATTCAGTTCCCAGGAATCCTGCTGGGATGAGTGTCCCAACTTCTCTTTTCTGGTCAGATTGTTTGGACAGTTTTTTTTAACAGTATCACAAGAAAGCTTCAAGCCAGTTTCCATCTGGGTTGTTATATATTTCATATTAACAGTTGGTATATTGTGACACATTCATCATCTTGCATTTCAGAGTGAATTGAGAAAACCAAGAGGCCCTGATTTTAAGCTGTAGGTCTCAAAAGCATGCTGAGGAGGGGCACAGGTTGAAAAGCACAGTGACCTGTGGCCGCATGTTGGGATCTTAGTGGTTATGCTCTATTCTGGGCCAAGTCCTCACTCCCTTCTATGGGTCAAATGTGTTCCCTAAAAGTTCATGTATTGGAAACTTGATCTCCATGGAGATCCAATAATGATATAGGAAATCCAATAATGATATTTGAAAGGTGGGGCCTTTAAGAGGAGATTAGATTGTAAGGACAGTGCCCTCTGAATGGATTGATTCATTCATGGAGTAATGGATATGGTTCTGATGGCTTTAAAAGGAGAGTAAGTGAGAAAGCTCACTCTTGCTCAGCCCTTTCTTGCCATATGATACCCTGGTCATCATGGGACACTGTAGAGAGTTCCCACTAAAAAGAAGGCCCTCACCAGATATGACCCCTGGACTGTGGACTTCCCAGTCTCCAAACCGTAAGAAATAAATTTCATTTTCTTTATAAATTATCCAGTTTCAGGTATTCTGCTTTAAGTTCACTCCCTGAACTACAAGACTCTGTAGCTTGCTTGCCCTGGAGCTCACCCCATTTGAATTTGCAAGAAAGTAGAGTCAGAGGCTGCTCTGGCAAAATTGACTTTGTGTTCCCTTTGAAAATTCAAAGGTAAGGATGACTCAGCAAAAACATTTTGATGAAAGAAATCTTTTTTTTTTAAAGTAACAGTGGTCAGGACTTGCTGATTTATAGTGTATATATAGATTTAAATCAGTGTCCTCCATAAAGTGTCAGCAGAAAGCCAACACAATTTACACAAATGGGGCCTGATTTAAAATATATATGAGGATATAGGTAGAAATAACATTGCTAAGATGTAGGCAAAACTTGCAGGTTCAATGGACTGTGAATTCTTCAGCATCTGAAATGTAGCTATGTGGATCCATGTTTCTAAAGGGGCAAACAAGAGGTCCTGAAGGCTGGGATTAACCTTAAACTGAGGACTAAGGAAGCCCTCACAAGGGCCACACAGAAAAACCTGATTCCTCCTGTTGTTTGGAATGACCCCTAAGTGTCAGGATCCTCCCTTAGGGGGGCTCAAAGATTTACCCTCCCAGACATGTTGTATGTTTGCCTCTCTACCACCTCTCCCTGTTTTTGTCCAGGTGAAATCAGGGACAACCCCAGAAGTGCAAAGACTTTAGAAGAAGGCAATTTAAGGGAGGATGGAGAAGGAAGGCAGCTGGCCCACATTTTGCCTGTGAGATGCTGGAGGGCTTTATGGAATCATTTTTTGTAATAAGGGCTTCAGAGAGAGTGACCACACTGGATCCCACCTGAGAATTGAGCATGTCCTGGAGTGTCCAGGCGGTAGTGGTGGGAGTTGTTGGGGCTCAGAACACATTATCCCAAAATACTCCTCTTTGGCATATTGATTATTAACTGGTTATTTTGAGAAACTGCAGGCAAAGGAGTAGCTCTGGACAGCTGCTCTTTTGTAAGGGAAATTTACATCAGTAAAGGAAATTTTCATTAGTAAAGGTAGCTGTACCAAGAAGGGAGCTGCTCCAGACAAACTTTATCACCTGAAAGACTTTTACCTGCATATCAAGGCAACCTTGATTCACCATATATTTCTACTCCTCACCCACAGTAATTTGTCTCCACCACCCTGCAGCATCCCTAAGCCCCTATTCCTTTCTGTAGCTTAGGATGTTACAGAAGTTTCAATCATCTTCTTTGAGTCTCATATTTTTATGACATTCCGTTTTGTGAAACCCTTCTTTGATTCCCACTTGTGTGCACATCTAATTAAAATGGTTTTTCTACTGTTAATCTGTCTTACTTTAATTCATAGCCCAGCCAAAGTACCTAGAAGGGTAGATGGAAGCCATTCTCTCCTCTCCTACAGCTTGGTGAGAAGGGTGTTTGGCAGAGGCCTGTAAAGCCTCAAGGAAGGGCAGAAAACAGAGAGGGAGACAACTGATCACTGGCCCCAGAGCTAACACTTTGAGGGACAAAGGACATCTCTTAGGTTCCTATGCAGGGTACTGCATGAGGAAATTTGCCCTTCTGTGAGGGAAAATCTAGGCCCACAAGCTTTGTCTGGATGAAGAGGAGGATTTGGAATGTGGCATACAAGGGTGGTATAATGCAGATGGCACACTGGCCCAACCATTAGTACCTCAATTTCCTAGAGGGCTACACTGGCCTGGAAGTAAAGTGCTTCATTGCTTCAAAGCACGGGCAAACACCTCCTGTGTAACTTTGGTCAGAGTTTCTAATGTGCTAACAGGAGGGTGACTCTCCCAACCCCTGTGTGAATTTTTTTCCGGAGCCAAGAAGGAAGGCTCCGCCACAAACACATTTCCGCCAAGTGGCAACATTTGCAAATATTTTCTTCCATTTTTTAAGTTGTATCTTCACTCTGTTGATTGTTTTCTTGGCTGTGCAGAAGCTTTTCAGCTTGATGTAATCCTGTTTGTTTATTTTTACTTTTGTTGTCTGTGCTATTGGGGTCATATCTAAAAAATCATTGCCCAGACCAATTTCGTGGAGCTTTCCCATATTTTTTGTAATAGTAATTTTACAATTTCGGGTCTTATGTTTAAGTCCTTAATCCATTTCGAGTTGATTTTTGCATATGATGTGATAGAACAAAGGTCATTTGCTTCAGAGCAGGAGATAAACCCAGACAAAAGAGAAATTGGAAAAGGAAGCCCTAGCAATAGTAACTCAAGAGCAATTTTTTTTTCCTGTAACTTTATCAAGACATATTTTACGGGCTGGCAAGGTGGCGCACTGGAGGGTGCGCCGCTTGGGGGCGCAGCAGCACTCCCGCCGAGGGTTCAGATCCCATGTGGAGACCAGTTCCCGCTCACTGGCTGAGCGCGGTGCGGGCGCAACACCGAGGGTTGCGATCCCGTTGCCGGTTCCCGGTACGGGCGCGACACCGAGGGTTGCGATCCCATTACCAGTCAGTAAAAAAGACAAAAAGGAAAAAAAAAAGACATATTTTACAAATCACATAATTTATCTATTTTAAGTGTACAGTTGAATGACTTTTAGGAAATGTACCAAGTGGTTTTCACTTTTTTCTTTTTTTTTATTTCTTTTTTTTTTTTTTTTTTTTTTTTTTTTTTTTTTCCGTGTCCGGCAATGGATCGCAACCCTCAGTGTCTCCCCCGCACCGGACCGGGACCGGCAACGGGATCGCAGCCCTCGGTGTTGCTCCCGCGCCTCGCTCAGCCAGTGAGTGGGAACCGGTCTGTATGTGGGATCCAAACCCCCGGCGGGAGCGCCGCCGCGCTTCCCAAGCGGCGCACTATAGCAGTGCGCCACCGGGCCGGCCCTAACCTTTTCTTCTTCAATGTCTGTCTGTCACCATTAATCTTATTCAGTGTATTTTTCACCTCAGAAATTGTAGTTTAATTAGTAGAGTTCAATTTGAGTCTTTTTGTGTCTTTCATGTCTCTATTTAACCTTTTGAACATATGATAAATAGTTATAATAACTACTTTAATGTCCTTGTCTAATTCTAACACATGTGTTAATTTTAGGTTGGTTTCAACTAATTGATTATTCTCCTCAATATAGGTTGTATTTTTCAACTTCTCTGCATGGCTGATAATCTTTCATTGGATGTCAGGCATTGTGAAATTTACTTTGTTGGGGGATGGATATTTTTGTACTTCTATAAATATTCTTCAGCTTTATTCTGCAATATGTTGCTTGGAAATTGGTTCTTTAGTTTTGCTTTTATAATTTACCAGAAAGTTCTGGAGGAATGCTCAGTCTACAGCAAATTATTCCCCATTACCAAGGCAAGACCTTCCAGAGTACCCAATACCCATGAATTACGAATTTTTTTTCCATCTGGCAGACATGATTCCTGACTCTGTAGAAGTGCCAGGCCCTGTTTCCTGCATCATTTTAGATGATGCTTTCTTAAGCCCTGGATTTTCACACATACATTTGCTGATAAGCACTCTGCTGAATTCTTAAGGGGTCCTCTCTCTGTGCACCTTAGTCTCTCTGGACATTGACTTCATCTCCTCTGGCTTCCCATTCCCTGCACTGTGACCTGGAAACTGTGCTAAGGTAGTAAGCTGCATCAGTTGTTGGGCTCACCTTGTCGGTTTTCTGTCTCTTGGGGGTCACTGCCCTTTACTGCCTGATGTCTATTGTCTTAAAAACTGTAGTTTCACATATATTTTGGGTTTTTTGTTTTTCTGGTTCCTTCAGGTGGGAGAGTAAATCTGGTCCCTGCTATTCCACCTTGATTGGAAGCAAAAATCTGTCAAAGTTATGTTTTAAAAAATTAAATTTTATTCAAAGGCAATACTAAGTAAAAATTAGATGGGTCTTCCCCAGAATCCTTTTGGATAGTGGATCATTAAGCTCTAAAAATCTGAATTTTGAAACGTATGACATATTTAAGGCAAGATAATAATATTGCATGTGAAATATTAAGTATTACTCAAAATCTGGATTAGTGAGCAGTTGGATAAACAAGACTAAATAGCATTAATCTTTCCAAAATAATTTTTTAATCCAAAAATAGTTCTAATTTTGGAAGTCTAAGATGTACCATGCATTTAGATATGTAACCTCATTTAATCTTCATAAGGATACTATAAGATATATAGTTTATTTCCATCTTAGAGATGAGGAGATGAACACACAGAGAGGTTAAGAAATTTGTCCAAGGGCTGAGCCCGTGGCACCCTCGGGAGAGTGCGGCGCTGGGAGCGCAGCAGCGCTCTCCCGCTGCGGGTTCGAATCCTATATAGGGATGGCTGGTGCGCTCACTGGCTGAGCGCGGTGCGGTCGGTCTCAAAAAGGACAAAAAAAAAAAAATTTTGTCCAAACACACAGTTATTGGGGGCAGAGCCAGGATGCAAACCAAGGTTGAAATAACTCCTAAGCCCATGCTCTTCTCCCACATTATATTATCTTCACATTCAAGCACCACCTCAACCTAAAGGCTGCTGACATTTTAGAATTTAACAAGTGGAAGAGATATTAGAATTGCTGGGTGAGAAAGCTGAGGATGAGGAACTTTCCTGCAAACTACTAATAACACAGTGAGATCTAATGTGTAGCTCTCTTGCCTTTAGTTCAGCTCTCTCTCTCCCTCCTGCCATGCTGTCTTCATCATCATCATCATCATCATCATCAATATTTACAGAGTACCTACCGAGAGTCGGACAATGTGCCTGTGTGAACTGTAGTCCTCAGTCAACTAACGACCTGGTTCTTGAACAAGACTTGGATGTAGAAAGATAATATGTTATTCAAAATTGTGTGATAGAAGATCACAATGGATCTGGAGAGTTGGGAACTGTTTCATGGAAAAACTGAGATTTAACTAGGTCTCAAATATTATTCCACTTAAATAAAAGAGAAAGAATGGCAGGTCATGCAGAGGAAAATGTGAGCAAAAACCTGGAGGCAGTTATATACATATTATGGCATATTTAAAGGACAGTAAATAAATCAGCTTGTGGGAAATGCATTTGGAGGGACCAAGTCAGGGTCTAATAGTGATGCTATATTTGTATTTACAGAATAAAGACAAAAGAGTTGGTTACTCAATTAAAGCTACTCCAATGTTAAAAGATAAAATAATGTTTTTAAAGAATGTTAATCTGTAAGAGTATTACAGGTAAAAATTCCAGCACGTTCTGCATTTTCTCAAAGCACACTCCAGTGACACTGTGTCCTAAGTTAAGTTCAATTGTTGATTCTCCCTTCCCCTTAATATTCTGCCATATCTGTCCTATTGTTTCTAATAATTTAATATGTGAGTTCCTTGTATTTTGGATGCAATAAACCAAGACTTATTTGGGCCACCAACAGTAAAGAAAGGTTTATTTCAGGCTCCCAGGGACAGAGACTGATAAGCCATCTAAGTCTCAGGCTACCCAGGGGTCAGGCTGCCCTTGCCAGTTCTCACTAGCTCCTGATTGTGTGATTTGCCCCATTCTGTGGGCCAGTTCTGTCCTCCTTGTCCAGCAACCAGTCAACCCTTTCTGCTTTCTGCAGTCCAACAGGGAGCCCATTTGCTTTGCTTAACCAATTGCTTCATCCTTCATGGACAGAGTACATCGTTCCAGGCTAATCATGCACTGGTCTGCAGAGGAATGGATGACCCTTCATTGAGCTGCCCCAGCCTGGTTCAAATCCTGGTCCTATCTAAGAAGAAAACCAAAAACAACCAAGAGCACCTTTCTTCAGCAGGAAGCAGGAGGCTGAATCCTTCCAGCTAGATGGGATATGGCAGGGACCATGACCAACAAGGTGAAAACACAAGGTCATATGGTAAAGGGTGTTTTAAAATAAACAAAGAAAAAAAAGCATCATTTTTAAAATTATTAAACATTTTATACACACAAAATGTTTATTATAATCTTAAATTTCAGATCTATACCTTGTTTTTCCATCTCCATTTGATTTTTTTTGGGGGGGAACGCCCTTCACCAACACCCCTTTTCCTAATTTGAAAGTAATTGTTAGGGATCTGGATAGAAATAAATGAGACTAAAAGGTGAGTACTGTACACATTTTCCCAAGGTAAGCATCTTACTTAATCATTTAGGGGTGATTCCCTGGCAAAAATTAGATTGTTCTTGTGGGCTCACTCTCTCCCTCCTAGAGTTTCTGAAGCAGAAAACCCTCCCCACTTTCACTTACCATGTAACTGAATTTATCTATCAAAGTGTTCTAATCAGTCCAGGTAATATCACACTGAGTACCACGTGGCCAGAAGAAACTTTGGCAGCTGTGTGTTTCAAAGCCTCAGATATCGCATGTGTGTGCAGAAAAGGGCAAGAAAATAGGAAGCCACTTGCTGGTTCAGAGATGTCCCTGTTGGGAGCACACTAGGTTTGGAGTCAAGGGACCTCCACTGCTACTACAGCTTTTTCAGCCAACTGCCTTGACCTTGGGCAGGTCACTTGGCATTCCAGGTTTTATGTTCTCCCATCTCTAGCTACAAACACAAATCTCTCCATTTCGTTGCTGTAAGCATAAAACATGCTGGAGCTCAAACTCTGTATTCTTCCCCCAAATGACTAAATCATTCTCTGTACTTTTTTTTTTTTTAACTAATTGGCACCGATGCCCTATTGCCTCATTTAAAAGGTTAATATTTAACATTTTTTTATTGCTCCTGCCATCATAGGAGATAAGTCATGGAAATTACCTCGGTATAGGCTTAGGAAACAGAAGCTGAGCACTTGAGGACCAGCTGTATCATATTAATCGGAAACGAAGCAGATCCATAAAACAGGCAAGAATTGAGACTTTTATTTCCCAATCAAAATGCCTGACTACATTGACTTTAATAATCCATTTTAAACTTGCTCTCTGCTAATCATTTACCACTTTGTGAATTTACTTAATTTGTTTCAAATTTATAATTCCAGTTCTCTGAGAGCAAAGACATGATCAACAGGGTGAATAAATTCAGCTCTCCATTACCCCCTGAGGCATCACTGTCTTTCAAGGTTGCAGGTCCAGGGAGGAAATAATTCATGGTTCTTGTCTTCAGAACTTGAAATCCCCTTTCTATGAGGATAAGCTCATAGAAAGATAAATAAGCATATGCCAAGCACCAAAGGTTGGAAGAGATGGGAAGAGCAGGAGTAATTTACATGGAAGAGCTGTCAGCATGGCTTCCAGTTTAGAAGACAGATCATTTAAGCCCATTAGTATGACTCACTTCATCAAGTTCAAGCACAAATACAGTCACACCACTTTCATTTTTCCAATAAAACGCTTGAGTGCCACATACCCCATTAACCAAAAGCCCAGTGCGCTACCGTCTTCTTGGAGCTTCTTCACATACACCCACCCCGCACCATCTCCACCCTTAGCTGTAGAGTTTAAGAAACCTGGGGTCTTACTAAATTTTTCTCAGTGCAAAAGAACAGTTCGTCCTGTCTGCAAAAGCCAAGTAGAAAGAGCTTGAGTCTGATCAGACCACAGCTACCATTACCTGTCACTGCTATATGTTATTGCCATGGAGCACTGGAGGTTGGACCAGCACAGTCTGACTGACAGAGCTTGTCCTCTGTTGCTGGATGCCCTTGCTGCTCCAGGTCTCTGCCCAGCTTCCCAAGTTAGCACTCTGTTTAGTGTACCCATCATGCTCTGCTATCATTCTCCAAAGCACAGCTCCTATGGCAGAGTGGCTGGGTTGAGAGGAACATCATACACCCAAAATATCTTCAGGTCCTTGCATGGAGTCAGGTCACCAGACCAGACTCCTCCTTCCTTAAAAGTCATTTCATTTTTGTGCCTCAAGCCCTTCCCAAGCGTTGGGCCATGGTCTGGATCTCTACATTACACCCTGACCAAATATTTTCCTTCTGTGGGTGTCTGGGTGCCTTAGTGAAAGGGACCACTGCCTTGTTTATGCCCATCTCTGAATACCGAGGGCCTCGGGACATGGCAGTACAGAGCACATCATAAAAGGTGTTGCTTCACTCTCCCTCCAGTCCCTCCTCATCTAACCCAGCAGGGACCACTGAGTGACTCTTCCCTGAATAGGAAGGTCTCCAGGGCAGCTGCGATGTACCCTGTTCAGCTCTCCTTTCGGGCTGAACCTGCAGCAAGGAGTACAGCGAGCTGATGGTTGTCAGCTGCAGCGGTTCCAGGATGTGCTGCAGGGCTGCAGGTGAATTACTGACTGGTGTAATCAATTCCAATGATAAGACGATGTAGCGTTGTTACTACACAGTGGGGCAGGGAGGACTAAGTCAATGACTCAATACCTCCAAGTCTACTAGTAATAGTTAAAAGAATGATTGTATCAACCCATTTAAAGCTGGTTGACTGAGGATTCTGATTTTTCATGAATAAAGACTTAGGTCACACCATCAGGTAAAGAATCCCAGGTAGTAGAAAATAATTCTAAATATTAGCTACAACCTCGTGATCAGTTAAAGAAACAAGGACTATAGCAGCTAGGAATATTTTCTGTTTTGCCTGTTATGCACTTATTTTCTTATGTAATAATTTTCGATGGTGTTTAAACTTACAATCTATTCTTTAAGTAAAAGAATATTCTAGTGGGATTGTGACAGCTAGAAAAGAATGAATATAAAGTAGAAATAGAATGAGTTATTAATGGGTACAGAGTTTCAGTTTGGGAAGATGAAGAAGTTCTGGAGATGAATGGTGGTGATGGCATTAAGTACATTGTAAATGGTTAAAATACACTTTAAAACAGTTAAAATAGCAAACTTCATGTTACATTTTGTATATGTATACTTTGCCACAATTATTTATTTATATTTTAAAAATTTTTTCAATTCTGGAACATTTTTAAATTTTTTATTTAAAAATTTTTTTATTGGGGCCGGCCCGGTGGCGCACTGGATAGTGCGCCGCTTGGGAAGCGCGGCGGCGCTCCCGCCCGAGGGTTCGGATCCCACATACAGACCGGTTCCCGCTCACTGGCTGAGCAAGGTGCGGGAGCAACACCGAGGGTTGCGATCCCGTTGCCGGTCCCCGGTCCGGTACGGGGGCAACACTGAGGGTTGCAATCCGTTGCCGGACACAGAAAAAGACAAAAGACAAAAAAAAATAATAATAATAAAAAAAATAAATAAATAAAAATAAAAATTTTTTTATTGAAACATAATTGATTGTACATATCAGTGGGGTACACCATTGAATATCAATACCTGTGTGCAGTAGGTGATGTTCCAATCAGGATAATAAGTATATTCAACCTTACGTGTTGTAGTCATTTTTTGTGCCACCATTTTTTGAAAAGCACAAAACTATTATAGGAATCAAGTGGAGGTTCAAATGTGAGTAGAAGAGTATGGAGAAGCCAAAGGAGCGGGAGGGAAGTCACTTAGTCAGCCAAGGTCTCCTATCCCCAAACCCACCCTTTACTATGTGTCTCTAGAAAGCTGGGGCTCCGATTCTCTAGACCCCATTTCCCAGACGCCCTCGCTGATGGGTTTCCTGTTAGATTCTGTCAGGAGAAGGCATCAGAGGGAGGCCTGCAGGCTGGGGGAGTTTGTCAGCGTCCTTCCAGCTTCTCATATTTAGGTTTCTGTCAACATTACTCTTGCTTCTCAGGACATCTCCAGCACCAGCCCCTGCACCTTCTCAGTGATACCAGGAGCAGCCAGCAGTCGAGGCCCCGGTGGAGCTGAGCTCCCTGACCCCCAGTCCACACCTCTTGGTTTTTGCAGAGGTCCTCTCTCAGCAGTCTGAGCACCCGTGGAGCGAGGCCTCTTCCTCAGAGGTCCACGCAGCTGCAGAGTCACCTGTCCCCCTCCTCCTCTAAGCACCAGTTGTGTAGAAACTCCCCTCAGGAGTCTGAGCACCAGCCTGGCGGTGCCCTTCTTTCAAGCTTTTAGTTCTGGTCACCCCTTTTCCATCTTGTCCCCTCAGCCCAAGTTGTTAATTTCCTTCAGCTATTAATTTCAGGATTACCTCAGCACCTCAGTTTTGCTTTAGACTCCCAACACCTATGTAATCAAATTCTCTGTATAAACTCCTCTCTGTTTAAAATACTGGCGTGGCTTCTGTTTTCCTGACTAGATCCTGACTTTTCCAGAACTCCTGGGTTTGTATAAACCTGAAACTGAGAGAGAAAGAGATTGATTTAAGGGCAAATATTGAACCCCACTCACCACCAGGGATTTGGCAGAAGCAAGTTTAAAACTACCAGATAGAAAACCTTCTACAAACCACAACACGCAAGACTCACAAAGAGAAAATAGTCTCCACTGAAGACCATTACAATTTTAAAAATCTCAATAACCAGATTAAATAGCAGCTTAGACATAGTTGAAAACTGGATTAGTAAATCGGAAGAGAAATCTGAAACTATCCAGAGTATCACACAAAAAATAAAGAGAAAAAATATGAAAGTGTAAATGGAGGGAAGAATGTATGAATCTGGAGAAGTAAGGAAGAAGAGGTAAAATGGTAATAATTTTTGAAGATAAATCAAGTATTTTCCAAAATTGAAGAAAAGTAGGAGCCTACATCTAAAATAAGATTAAAAAGCTGACAATAAATTACAATAAATAGAAACACTGCATATATTATATATATTATATTATTATACTCATTGGCCATAAAAGAAGTTCTTAGATTGGCCAAGAAAACACCAATGAAATATATGCTATTTATAAGAAATCCACATAAGACATAATGAAATAAAAAAGCTTAAAGTGAAGGAAAATTATATGCCAAGAAAATATTTCCCCAAATAAATTGGAGTAACAATATTAAATGTTATAAACTGAATGTTTGCTTCTGTCCCCCCCACCCAAATTCTTATGTTGAAAGCCTAACCCCCAGTGTGACTGTATTTGGAGATAGGGCCTTTATACTAGTTAAGGTTAAACGAGGTCATGAGAGTTTGGCCCTGATTTGATAGGATGAGTGTCCTTGTAAGAAGAGGAAAAGAGACCAGAGCTTGCTCTCTTTCCATAAGCATGCACCAAGGAAAAGCCATGTGAGGGCACGGCAAGAAGACAGCTGTCTACAAACCAGACAGCGAGGCCTCACCAGAAACCGGCCACACTGATCTCAAATATCCAGCCTCCAGAACTGTGGGAAAATAAATTTTCTGTTGAAAATCTACATGAATACGTCAATATATTACAAAGTTATTTGATAACATTCAATACAAATCCACAATTAAGTTCCCCCACCCAGCCCAAAATATAAACTATGATTAGAAGGGAAATCCTTAATCTATTAAAGGGAACTTACGAGAAACCTATATCAAACACCATATTTAGTGGTTGGAAATTATAAATGTCTCTTCAAAACCAGGAACTAGATAAAGATGACCATTATCTCCACTTCTACTGAAAATCTCTATCTTCTTCCTGAACAGCACAAGGGCTTTAAAATCTTTAATTCAGAGAAGGGTTTCCAACCCCTTAATTCACATATAAACATACTTTGATAAGAAAGAAACAAATCCAAAAGGAAAAGGTGGAATCCAAGAAACAACAATGATCAATAACATTAACATTTTAGAAATGTAGGCAGGGACAAAATCACATTGCAGTTTTAAAGCTCAGGGAATTTATTTCATTTATTCTTTTCTATTCAATGAACATTTGTTTATAACCTATCATGGGAAGTAGCTCTTAACTTTTCATTATGGAAATTTTCAAACATAACTAGAGTACAATGAAATTCGATGGTATCAGCTTCAACAATTATTAACATTTTGTCCATCTTGTTTTATTAAACTTTCCACTTTTGCTGGGATGACTCCAGTATTTAACACAAATCTGAGATACATATAATTTTACCTACAGATACTACAGTATGCATCTTTTTTTTTTTTTCTTTTTGTCTTTTTTCGTGACCGGCAACGGGTTGCAACCCTCAGTGTCGCGCCGGTACCGGACTGGGACCAGCAACGGGATCGCAACCCTCGGTGTTGCTCCCGCACCTCGCTCAGCCAGTGAGCGGCCGGTCTGTATGTGGGATCCGAACCCTCGGCGGGAGCGCCGCCACACTCCCAAGCGGCGCACTGTGGCAGTGCACCTCCGGGCCGGCCCACTACAGTATGCATCTTTAAGAACTCAAACTTTAGGGGTGGAGGGGAGGGGGAATGGAGGAATTGGTAAAGGGACACGAAAATCAACCACATTGTATATTGATAAAGTAAAATTTTAAAAAAGGAGTGAAACATTAAAAACAATAACAATAGCTGCAGTGCCATTAACACATCTGGTAATCACCTGGCACTAACATGGATAGGGGCCAATACTCTACTCACACACACACACACACACACACACACACACAAATACTGTATATATATATATATATATATATATATATATATATATATATATATACACACACACACACACACACACACACATACATATTCACTACCATTCTCAAGAATATCTTGAGAAATTGTTGTCAGATGTCTGCTAAAATATTAACACAGGATCTCACTAGAGTTTTCTTCTAATCCATTAGCCTTTTAAAGCTCTTGTATTTAACTAGGCATTATGTATTTATTTATTGCCCCCAAGAGGTTGTCCCAATGATTACTGCTTCCTTTTCTAAATCTTCACAACACATCCGTTTAATAATGCACTTTGGAATTTTACATGATGAGCGTTTCTAGAAAGATTCCTGTTTTCTCTTTTAAACACTGGATAAATACCTTCAGCCTTATCTTGATACTACTCCCTTTTCTTGTTATTATGCAATAGCTTCATTGGGTAGCTTTCCACCCAACATGTGAAATCCAAAAAGACTAATTTTGAAAGGAGGCCTGGAGTGACGGGAGAGGCTACCCCAGGAAACTTCCTGCTACAATTTAGGGGGCCTGATTCTGGCAGAAATGCCACGATGTCAGTCTTTGCTGCACATTCCACGCCCGGTACACCAGTTTAAAAGCAGAGAGAAGCAGCAAACCAATACCTCCGACCCTCATGCCATGTCTGTGCTCTCCCTTCTGTCACCTGCTCTGTGGGTAAAGCTGCTCCAATACCAAGGGATAGACTTTTAAACGACATGGTTTGCTTAAGAGCGATCTGACTCTAAGAAGTCTGCAGAAGACCTGATGCATCTGAGGGGAAAGTTCAAGGGCGAGGTGGCAGACGGGCCAGGGGTGAGGGGCCTTCTGCCCGGAGGACACTCCTTCACACTCTCCGTCATCTTCTCCATAAAAGAAATTTTTAGAGTGGCCAAGAAAATCCCACCAAGATACACGCCTGGTGGGCACGGGCCCACGAGAACTGTGGGGGCAGGTGGGTCCGGCCTTCCTGAGGTCTATGGGGGGTACTGTCTTCCACATTCTACGTCCAAGAGGCATTTTGCTGCTCCTGTTAGCGAGGTCTCTGACGGGTTCCCTTGTGACCCTTAGGTCAAGCTCTTAACTCATTTGATCCTCTTCCCTGGGGAGCTCTGCTCTGCGGATTTTTGTCTAATCTGATTTCTCCCTATGCCCTGCCAAGCTCTTCCGGAGCCAACTTGGGCAAAGGCCAAAGGGGATCTTCAATTAATTCCATCCTTTCCATGTTCTGGGTTTATCATTGAAATCAAGACTTTTTTCCATATGGAAACTGGAAGATCTGTTATTAGGAATGAAAACAGAAACAGCTTAACAACACCAGTTCTTAATTACTTGTTCCTTATTTTATTGCTTGGCAAGCTTTCCTGAAAGAGAAGAAAAAAGATGTCTTTGCAAAAGAAAAGTGGGGGGCGGAAACCTAGTGGTCTTAATAGATTCTTTGACACTTGGTTTTTAGTGCAGGTCTTGTTCTTGGTCATGGACTCCAGTGGGTCTCCCAGCTTTGAAATGAATAAGCTCAGGATGAGGAACTACCAGGACTCAGAAGTGATCTGGACAGACAAAACCTTGTTTTCTTTCTGCTATTTGTTACTTTCTCTGCCCTCTATAAATTATCTGATCCAGGCTTTCTGGAGAGCCTCCACAGATTTGTTTTTCTGTTCCTTTTTTAAAAAAATTGTGGTAAAATATACACAACATAAATTTTTCCATTTTAACCTTTTTTTAAAAAAAAAAGAATTGATTTTTTAATTGAAACATATTGATTGTACATATTTATGGGGTACAGAGTTATATTTAAATACATGTATATAATCTGTGATGGCCAAAAAAGGATAATTAGCATATTCACCATTGCAAAACCCAATCACTTCGTTGTGATGAAAACATTTGATCTCTCAGCCTCAGTTGAGACCCCTGTCCATGGATCCCCTCATCTCAGGTCTCCAGGGTCCAGCCAGGATTCCACAGCCCAGAATGATAAACACTCCCTCCCTGGCAAACACTCAATTTCCTCTCTTTCTCTCTGGAAAAAACCCAGTCTTAGATAACAGCAACCCCCCTTTGTCCATGCCTGCAGCTGAGCACTCCTGAAGAATTCACCCACTGGGGCAGACTGATCTTATCTAGAGACGTGATCACAGACTTTACATGAACTTCAAGTAGCCAGAAATTGGACCATGCTTCACTAATCACTCTCCCACTCCTTAAAATAATTCTCTCAGGCCATTTCTTCTCTGGTCAAGCTTTCACACAGACCTCCCCCACCAACATCATGATGTCTGAAATTCACATTTTAAAACTTCCTTAAAATTAATGTGTTCTTTTTGCAAATGCCTAGCAGTTGAAGCTTCTTTCTCAGTGTGGTTAGTAACATGCCGTCTTGCATGGTCTAGGGCCCAGCCTTAGGTATGATGGGCATGGGGATCCCTGTGGGGGTGAGGTGGGGAAAGGGACACATGCAGGTGCCAAGACACACAACCACAGGGCCTGCTGGAAGCTGGTACCGCCTCAGGACCTCAAAAGCCCTGCTGAAGCCATCACAACACCCCTTGTGCTGCCGATAGTTATAATCGAGTGGATCCATCCATTACCTGGAGAATTTTCCTTCTCGGGCCTTCCCATCATCTCTCTCAGTCTCTCTCTCTCTCTGTCTTTCTCCATGTGTCACTCTGTATGGCCTTCCTACTGATCAAAGGGTTGGGAGGACCGTGGACAAGTTGGCAGTCCAAGTTGACCATGACCACCTGAGTTTGCACTTTAGGGAGACTTGCAAACATATATTTTTCAATAAAAAAATTTATTTTCAAATGATCTGGATCAACATCTAATATATTTGCTATAGTGTTGATTACTACCTTCTATTTTTGTGGATAATAAAGGGTCACAGGACTCAAAAACAAAAAGGCCCAGTACAGGGTATCCAGCATTGTATTAGAGAGGGTCGTACTCCAGGGGTGGCCACAACAAATCTCTATATTTTCCCTATCTTAGTCCATGACCCTTTGCTAATTAATATATATTGGATGTCAAGAAATGATTTGCTTTCTTTTTTTTTTTTTTGGAAAGAGAAGAATTTTAATAACTGGCCTAAAAACAAAACTAGCTATTAAACTCATATACTATTGCTTAAAGAGTACTTATAGAACTAACTCACCTCCATGTTTCTTTGTGAAAGAATTAGAAATCAATAATCCATACACCCACATTAAGAAATAAGCCACTGATAAACATAACATATTACTTTTACAATATTTTTTTCATGTTGTAAATTTTTTAGAGCATTGTACGTGAATTCATTTCCATCAGGCTTTCACATTACTGAAGTTTGTGAAATTTCAGTCCACATGAGTTTTCACATGACTTTTAAAGTATTTGTTAAAATTGAAAACTTTCTTGTATTTTAAAAATGAACAGGGTTTCAACCCAGTGTGCATTTGTACATGTGTTATCAGTATATGGGCCTACCGGACGCTTCTGCACATCACTTCTGCCCAAGAGGTTTCTTCCGAGTGTGAGTTTTTTCATGGCTTCGAATTGAACTTGGACCGCCGACTGCTTTCCCACATTTGGACATCCATGTGGTTTCTCTCAATTAAGCATTCTCTTGTGTGCTTAGAAGGTCATATGATGAATGACAGCTCTTCCACATTTGTAACTAGGGTTTCTCTCAAGTATGAACTCTTTCTTGAATTCAAAAGGACGTGAGAGGGCCGGCCCGGTGGCGCACTGGATAGTGCGCCGCTTGGGAAGCGCGGCGGCGCTCCCGCCCGAGGGTTCGGATCACACGCACCCAAAAAAAGCTAGTAGGGAAACTTGCCAGAATTTGAACCCAGATCTGCCAAAACTCCAAAGTCAGACCATAATTGTGTCTCCCAGTGTGTAAATATCTATCAAATACTTTGTGCACATGTGTGAACATGCCAAACTTTGAATGATTTAAGTATAACCTGTATTTTAATACTTAGGACAGCATCATAAAATTAATTTCTAAATGAATATTGAAATTTATCCAGTTTCTATGTTTAGCAATTGGTGTTAATTTACCTCTCATAAGTGCTAGAAAGGTTCTACAATACCTCCTCCAGCCCTTTTATACTATTCAAGCTTTTTATTAGCCCTAATGTTGATTGCCTTCCCAGGGCATCTACTAGTTTGAGTATAATTTGTCTAATTAAATTTAAAGAAGAGATGTTTCAGAAAAAAAAAAGGACGTGAGACGTCTAAACTCTTTATACCACACTGTCCATACCCAAAGGGTTATTCCCCAGCATGAGTTCTGTCATGTATTCAAAAGGAACCGAGGTGACAAAGGCTTTCCCAATCCTTACATGTAGCATTTTTATCCAGTGTGACTTTTTCCATGCTTTTAAAAGGAATGAGATCAACTGAAGGTTTTCCAACATTCTCCACCTTTGCAAGTTTCTCTCCAGTGTGAGTTCTTTCCTGTCTTTGAAACGAACTGGACCAACTGAAAACTTTACCACAATGTTTACACTCAGAGTGATTTGCTCCAGTGTGAGCCCTTTCATGCATTTGAAATGAACTGGGACAGTCCAAGCCTTTCCCACGCACCTTACATGTGTAAGGTCCATCTCCAGTGTGCGTCATCGTGTCTGTGAACACGTGTGAGAGAGTGAAGACTTTCCCACATTCCTTGCATTCATCGGGTTTCCCTCTAGTGTGCGTCCTTTCAAGAATTTGACAGGACTGGAGACAACGGAAGTCTTTCCCACATTGCTTCTGTTTTATGGCTTCTCCCCACATTCTTGATTCTTGTATGGTTTGTCCAGTGTGAGATGGGATGTGCCTGTTAAAGGTAGAATGACACATGAGGACTTTTTCAAATGAACTACAGTCACATTATTTTACTCCAGGACATTTCTTGTTCAGATTAAAATTTGGAATCTGGGGGCCGGCCCGGTGGCGCACTGGATAGTGAGCTGCTTGGGAAGCGCGGCAGCGCTCCCGTCCGAGGGTTCGGATCCCACATACAGACTGGCTCCCGCTCACTGGCTGAGCGAGGCGCGGGAGCAACACCGAGGCTTGCGATCCCGTTGCCGGTCCCCGGTCTGGTACGGGGGCAACACTGAGGGTTGCGATCCGTTGCCGGACACGGAAAAAAGACAAAAAAAAAAAAAAAAAAAAAAAAAAAATTTGGAATCTGGCTGACTTTACAATGATGATTTCTTTACTTTCACAGACGTCCTCTACAATATGTTTGCTTTCCTTAGATTTCTCCCATGGTTTTTGTGCCTATCTGCAATGTTCTGGTCTTCCCATTTATTTCCTATAGAGGCCAAGTTTGTAAAGATTTCCACTCTTCCATGGTGAAGGTGACAGCCACATCCTCGAGTGCCACCGAGTCACTTACTGATTTATTATAAAGGATGTTAGAAGATACGCACAGGGAGAGGTGTGGGGCACAGAGCTTCCATGCCTCCCTGGTCATGCAACCCTCCAGGAACTTCCAAGTGTTCAGCTATCCGAAAGCTCCAAGAAATGTTTTTTTTTATTGGCAAAACTATTGGCCTGTTAATTAGAGTGATGGGTATTAGAAAGGGCTGCTTCCTGGGTACATTAAAGGTATTTGAGATGTGTGGACCAGGTAAAATGGCTGGAAAATATCTTCCATCCTCACACCTACCTGCCTTAGTGAACACAGTATAAGCATCCATCAAAGCCTCTCACCTACCTGGGGCTGGTGGCTTCCTGTGTCCAGCCTTTGGTGTAGGAGGACTTCTGATTGCCTGATACCAAATAGAAGGAATGGAATGTTGCCTCAAGTTGCCCAAGTGAATCCTTCATAGAGTTGGAATTTATAGGTAGCAATTCCTTTGCGTTAGTCAACCTTAGCTAGCTTATGCTATGGTAACAAACAGTCCCCTGATTCTCAGTGACTACCCACAAGCACAGTTCACTGCATGCTGCTGCAGGTGAGCTGAGGCCTGCTGTATGTCCTCTCTGTACTACAACCAAGGCCGAGTAAGCAGCTCCTCTCTGGGATGTACTGGTCCCAATGCAGAGGGCAAAGAATGACAGAGGAACCAAGAAGAAGATCTTAAAGCCTCTACTTGGAGGTGTCACACATCACTTCCACTCACATTTCATTGGCCCAAGCAAACCACATGCCAAGCCTGAGGTTGGCAGGCCAGTAGCAGGGAACATGGACAAAAATACAGCCTGCCAGTCCTACAAGGCTGGAGAGCTGGGAATCGACTGAGCTTGCAGAACCGGTTACATGAACTATTTTGAGCCTTCGTGGCAAATGACTTTATGTCTCATAAATGTCTCTATCTGAGGCTTTCTTTCATCCTAACTCTGCAGTGAGGCTGTGGTGGAGACCGGCTCACCCCAACCTTGTGTAATTCTTTGAACCTAAGCTGTGCACAATCAAACCAGCTCAGGTGAGCGTGCCGCATGCCTTCCCCAGGTGCCCTGACAAAGGCCAACTCGCCAACTCCCCACAAGTGCTCCCAGTATAAGTCCCATCCCTTCTAGCCTTTACAAAGTTTGGCTTTTTCTATTTTCCCCAATCTGTCTTCTGCATATCAAATTCTTCCTTTTTACTGAGTTATTCCCATCAGCACATAAACATGCAGAAGTTTTCCTCATCTTAAAAACAAAAACAAACTCTTTTAAGCATACAACCCCCTTTGGTCACTACCTTAGGTCTGTTTCTTTTCCCAGAAAAGCTTTTCCAAAGAACTGTCTCCACTTGCTCTTTCTACTTCAACTTTTAGTCATTGACAACCAAGCCCCTTCAGTCCAGCTTCCACCTCACAATGCCGCAAACCTCACTTTTGCAAAGATCACTGGAAAGCTCGCTGTCGCTAAATGTAGCAGGCTTTTTTCAGTCCTCATTTACTGGCCTCCTCAAGGTGCTCAGCGCTTTGTCTACAGCCTCACTGGAACATTCTCCACTCCTCACTACCTTGACCAGACCCTCTCCTACTTTTCTCTTACCTCTCTGGTCACTCTCTTCAGAAGCTCTGACACCTTTTCTGAGCTCTGGACATTTATGTCCAACTGATCATTTGACATGTCCTCTTGCATGTGGCACAAGCATTTCAGTCTCCTTAGATCCAAATTTGTATCCTTGGTCTCCCCCTCAAACTTGTTCACTCCTCTTCCTCCTCAGTACGTGGCACTTCCATGACGCAGACGTGAATTCCAAAAACTCGGTACACACAGTTCCCAGCTTATGATGCTTTGACTTATGGTTTTTCAACTTTACGATGCTGTGAAACCATTGCAATTTTGACATAAGTACTTTGAATTTTGAATTTTGATCTTTTCCCAGGCTAGTGATACATGGTACATGAGATATTCAACACTCTATTATAAGATCGGCTTGTGTTAGATGATTTTGCCCAGCTGAAGGCTAATGTAAGTGTTGTGAGCACGTTTAAGGTGGGCTCAGCTAAGCTACGATGTTTAGTAGGTCAGGTGTATCAAACGCATTTTCGACTTACCATGTTTCCAACTAACAATGGGTTAATCAGAAGTCGAGGAGCATCTGTACTCACTGACACGTTCTTCTCTCTCACCGTCTCCTCTAGCCTGTTTCCAAATCCGAAAGTTTCTATTACAAACTGTTTCTTGACTGTTTCTCTCTCTATTGCCACCTCTTAGTTTAAGCTGTCATCATCTTTGCTGACAGAACTACAACAGCCTCCTAAAAAAGACTTGTTTAATTTGTTACTTGTTTTAGTAGTAAAAGAGGATTTTGAAAACCCAAAGAGATTTGTTTTTGCCAGAATGTGAAGAGTTTGGAATAGTATCACTACTTGAAATTTGTGATTTGAAGGAAGGATTCAATAAAGTTGGGATTTGTTCAACAAATCCTAGTTAAGTTCTTTTAAAAACCTATTTTGAACACACGCACACAAGGACACATCCAGCCATGTACTACAGGCAGGGTTCCACCTGAACCACATTTTTCAGACGGAGAATTCTGAGTGTGCTGGATTGGAAAGGAGAGAAAGTAGTTTCTGGGCTTATCTCAGGTGATCTTGGGGGGGCCCACTCCCACCCAGGCAGAGGCCTTGTGATTCTGGCTCCAGGTAGCTCCCTGCATGGAGCTACAGTGTGGAGTGCTCTGTGTCCACCTGTGCCCTGACCTCTGAAAAGTTCCCTAACAAAGCCAGAGTACCATTAGAGGTGTGGTTGAGGTGTAAGAGGGAAAGATTTATTTTCCTACATAAGTTACTATAATTTGATATTACTTTGCTATTGCCTCCCAGACAAAGTGTCAAACACTCTAGCAGGCACTGCAGTATTTACAATTCAGTAAATAAGCATCTTGAAATATAAGGTTGTTACCGATTCATTTTGGAAGGAATGGAATGTCTTTCCTCAACCACAGCTTTCATTCACAATGAACAGCATATAAGAATGTCAATCAAATCGTAAGATTAGTTTTTCCTGTGAGTCTCTATGTCTGATTATGATTACAGCCTACAATATTATTCAATTGTTAATGGTAACCTAAAATATTTTAAAATATAAAAGGTGATCTATAAATGATCCATGCTCTGAAGCCAATTGCTTCTTTGCTTTTATATACACATAAAAGAAAGAAAGGGCACAGTGCCGTGCAGGGTAAGACTCATGAACTTTTTTTCCTTCTCCTTTTCTTGTGTCTTCTTCAAAATAAATCAGTCATTAGACTGATAATCAGCATCAGAACCATGAAAACTGGGCAACCTCAAGCAACTCTCTATTCTCTTTAATAAAGATTCATCGGTGGCCTGTTGGTTGTGGGGAGAGGAGCAAGAATCCAGGCTTCAGCAACCGTGGGCTGCTCCTGGTGAATTAGGGCCTGGTCTTGGCAACACTTTACCCAGCAGTATTGCTGACAGATGGAAGGGAAGAGAGAGAAAGGGGACAGGGGATACATTTTTCAGGGGCTTTATAGATAAGTGTGTTAAATGAATTAAACAGGCTTTCATTTACCCTTCCAACAAAATGAGAAATATTAGAGACAACTGAGCTAAAAGACCCTTTGTGTAAGCAAAGTTTCATTTATGTTTCTCCCTCAACAAACATGTTATTGAATTTCTGCCATGTTTTAGGCTCCCGGAAGTGTACAGTGTGCCAAGAACCTGGGGTGCTGGGCTTGGTGCTCCATAGCATAATTCCTCTTATTTCCCACCAAATGGTCCCCTGACTTTCTCAGTAAGAATCTGGTAACTGCCGTGCAACAGGGCTAGGGAGAGAGAGAGGTGGGACTGGAAAGCAAGCTATTTGATCCCAAAGTCAACATTCTTAACCTCTACTCTACATTCCTTCTTTGTTCTTGGCCTGCATTCACTTTCTCTGGTTCATCATTCTGTTGCTTGACCTTCTCGAGGTCATCACCTGCCATCTGCCCTGCTGCGGAGCCCACGCTGCAGTGCAGCCTGACGCCCCAGTAGCCATAGTGTCTTACTGGTGCATGGGCGCCACCTCCTGGCTAAATGGGGCAACTGTCGGAATCGACATTAAATCTATTCGGAGCGCAACAAAGCTTTATTTTGGGTGACGACAGAGATCAGCAAGTTTGTTTGTTTTTTTTTTTCTTTTTTCCCCTTGTCTTTCAATACGGTAACATTAATTTACATCTGCTCAAAGAAATTTATGTTCCTATTTTAACTGACTCGTATGGCAGGAAGAAGAAGTGTACATGCCAAGGGAAATGGAAAAGCAGAGGGTCACAGAAGCAAGAATGTTCCATGGGGCATTTTGTTGCTAATGCAATGCCAATGCCTCTTTTTCCAACATTATTCAGACATCAGAATAATCGCTCATGAATTATTGTAATAGTAGCACTTTTCAGAAATATATAGCATTGTGAAAACAGACCTTCTCATATGTATGTTCCCCATTTCAATAAATGTCAGATATAAGACGGTAATATGTAATAACCAAACCCAGTTACATATTTGCTAGTTCTTACTTGTACATCTGATAGTATTCCACGATTTCTTTGTGGAAGTTATGGCTGACTTCCCCACCTGGGATGATTTCAGAGCAATATTAAGGTGCTATGTTCTCCCCATAAGTAAGCAAGTTATAAAATATAAGCAAAACTAAGATCTGTACAATATAGTTGATGGAGTTTGGATGTATTGTCCCTCCCAGAACTCATGTGGAAAGCTGATCCCCAATGTGGCAGTGCGGGGAGCTGTTTGAGTCATGGGGGCGGATCCCTCATGAATGGATCAATTCTCTCCCTAGGTGGGGGCAGTAAGGAGTGAGTTCTCGCTCTGTTAGTTCCCGCAAGAGCTGGTTGTTTAGAAGACCCTGGCACCTCCTCTTCCTCTCTCTTTCTTCCTCTCACCATGTGACCTGCTTATACCTGCCGGCTGCCTGCCGCTTTCCACCATGAGTAGAAGCAGCCTGAGGCCCCTGCCAGATGCAGCTGTCCCAGAATCGTAAGCCAAATAAATTCTTCATAAATGACCCAGTCTCAGGTATTCTGTTATAGCAACACAAAAATGGACTAATACAATAGTTAATAGGTAAATTGATGATATGTAAGACATGTTGAGATAAATAGAATAAATGGAATATGTAGTGGACAAACAACAATGTTCCTCCTAGATAGAAAGATGGAAAGATCAAGTCACTGCACCCCCTCTAAGCTCCCAGGTATGTCACATCATGCCCAAGTCAATGGGACTCAGGGTAGTCCCATCCTGGTCACCTATTCACTCTGCCCAAGAAAAGGGAGATAAGCCAAGAGCTGCTCAATGAGCTAACTGGCCAGCTCCAGCTGTGGCCAGGTGTGCATGCCTCTGTGTCTCTGATGCAGCAGGTGGTATGTTGGCTCCAGGCCCTGCCACATCTTGGGCCCCCTCACTCAAACTTCAGCACTGGTCCTCGCATCCATGCTGCCATGAGAATGATGCCGCAGAGAGAGAAACTACATCTGGCAAATGTTATAAAAGAAAAATGTTCTGGGCCTCCCAGCTAGCAGTCTAAAAATCTACATCTTCTCCAAAGCTAGTAAAAAATGTGTTTCCCATCCCAAAGAGACATGGACATCACTTCTGGGATCCTGCTATATATCACATTCCCCAGGTTCATCAGAGGGTGTGTATGAAGTGCTTAGCCTGGACTCTGAGATGTGCCAGGGGCAGAGCTCACTCCATCTGCAGAAGTTAAACAGATTTCCCTTCAAATTTGAGTTGATCCACACCGGTTATAAATGTGGAACTCTTCAGTTCAGCCGTCAGCCGTGAGGAGTCCGAAGCACTGGAAAGTTGTTCCACAGCGTTTAGAGGAGAAAGGAATGTCAAAGGAAGCAGTACTGAGCCCAAGCCCAGGGAAAAGTGCACATATGCACCAGGGCACCTGCTGATTCATGGTGCACGCAGGCGGTGGCTGGTAGGTGACGTGGACATTTATCAGACAGGAGGCTGATTGCTCTGTGCTCACTGGTTTCCCAGTGGCATCTCTGATCTCCCAGCCGGATAGGACCCAGTTTGAAGGAAGAGATGGGGCCATTTACATGGATACAGCTAAGGGTGGGCTGGGGAGTGAGGGAAACAGTGAGCAATTATTGGGCATCAATTACATGCCAAGCGCCACATTTGCTTCTCACATGTACTTATTCATGAAACTCTGCGAAGGCAGGGATTACGTCTGTCTTGTTCATAGTGCTATATGCAAAGTAGGTGCTCGTTAAATATCCGCTGAATGAACAAATGGATCATCTCAATACCTCAGTGAGGTTGGTATTTCCATTCCTATTTTAAAGAGTTCACATAGTTTTGCTAACAAAACCAATCCATGTTGTTAAAAGTTGGGGTAGTGGTGATTCACTGTGCAGGGCAGAAACCCCATATGCCTAGGGGGTGCCTGGACAGTTTATGAAAACTCCACAAACAGCACAGGTATTGCCATATTCTAATAGCATATTAGACTTTAGTTAAAGCTTTAAATATCCTTAAAACATCAAATATAGAATTACCGTATGATCCAGCAATTCCAGTTCTAGGTACTTAACCAAAGGGATTGAAAGCAGGGTCTTGAAGAGGTTTTTGTACACCCATGTTCATAGGGATAGTTATTCACAATCACCAAGAGGTGACATCAACCCAGTGTCCATCCACAGTCAAGTGGATAAACAAAATGTGGTATATCTATACAATGGAATATTATTCAGTTTTAAGGAGCAAGGTTATCCTGATACATGCTACAAAATAGATGATCCTTTAAGACATTTTGCCAAGTGAAATAAGCCAGACACAAAATGACAAATACTGTATGATTCCACTTACGTGAAGTACCGAGAGAGCCAGATTCACAGAGACAAAAGTAGAAGGGTGGTCGCCAGGGGCTGGGGGAGCGGGAGGGTAGCGTTTAATGGGGACAGAGTTTCAGTTTGGGAAAATGAAAAAGTTCTGGAGGTGGATGGTGGTGATGGTTGCACAATAATGTGAATGTACTTAACGTCACAGAATGATACACTCAAAAATGGTTAGAATGTTATATTTGATGCTGTATATATTTTATCACAAATTTTTCAAGAGCTAAAAATAAGTAAACTTGCCTTAGATCACACCCGCTGGTGAATTCCTGGCCCAAACAGCTTTGCCTGGCTCCAAAGTCCCTGCCTGTTCCTGTCACCACAGTACCCTGCTCCTTAAAGTTAATGCCTGTCTTAGGCCCCATTAACAGGAGCAGAGGGCTGGCAGGGCTGCATCTGTCATTTTCTCCTCTGCACCCACGAGTCCCCCAGCCTCTTGCTCCCAGTTCATTGCTGTATGTGGTTTGACAATCGGGCCAGCCTCAAATGGCAACCCTTCTCCATAAAAAATATAATTATGTTTTTAAATTCTCAGTTCAGCTTTGAATCACTGTGAAATAATCAAGAAAAGGCAGTCATAGCACCAAGCGATGATATAGCTATGAAATTACCATCTAAAATCCTGTCGAGAATGTATTGAAATCTCTATTAATTCAGAAAGATGTGGAGAGAGGATGAGGTTTTGACAACTAATCTGGAGATGAGGAATCATTTTGGAAGGAGCTGTCGAGTGGTACGAAATATTGAACCCGTGTAAACATTGGCTTTCAATGATCTTTAATCTTCCTAAAGAAGTCAGAAAGTTTCTCAAGGGAAGTTAGGGAGATTTTCTGTGGACTAGCAAGCCGACACCAATACATGCCAAAACTCACATTTTTTCTCCATATGTACAGGGATGTGTAGACGTGACATATGGCTTTGGAGTAATCTATCTAGGCTTCTATCCTATTGGGTGAGTTGGAGAGTGGGCCTGAAGTAAGTAAGATCCAACGATGTGTCAACCAATGACAATAAAGGATTCCAGGAAAAAGATTTGGAGTGTGTAAAAAAAAAAAAAAAGTTAAGCCCAGACCCACATAGAGAAGAAGACAGAAGTCAGATAATTAATGTCCATGAAAAAGAACAATTTGGAGGTGATGGTCAAAGGACAAGGTTTCAGTTATGTAAGATAAATAAGTTCTGGAGATCTACTAAATATGTGGAGCCTATAGCAACGATACTGTTCTGTTTACTTAAATTTTGCTAAGAAGGTAGATCTTGTGTTAAGTGTTCTAACCACACACACACACACACACATGATACTACTACTTATTATGGGGAGGTGATAAATATGTTTACAGGTTTGATGGTGATGGTTTCATGGGTGTATACTTATCCCCAAACTCATTGAGTTGTACACATAAAATATGTACAGCTTTTTACATGTCAGTCATACCTCAATAAAGTGTTTTAAGAATTTTTTTAAAAGAAAAACAATTTGGAAATAGACATGGAATTTGAAAACAAATGGATAAATACAAAAGAGCAGGCCATTAATGAGGATTAGAGCAAAGTAGCTCTCTGAGTGGGCACAGCTGGAATTCTCCTGGCAGGCATGTTATCCTCCCACAATAGTGCCTGCATTATGTTTTAGTTACTCTCCTGTGTGCGTGTTATATTTTACAATAAAGAGAAAAAAAGGTGCATTGTCTGTGCATAAGCACTGGAGTGTTCATGATGGCGTCACATAATCATCTCGCTGTGTTTGGTCTTCACCACGTTGCAGTTCAATTAGAGCCGAAGACGAAGCCTGGCTGCTGTTCTAATGTTCCACCTCCTCTGAAGTTGCAGGGTGGTTATGTTAATGCTGTGGTTTGGGGATGGAAGCCTGAAGTGTGAGCAAAGCTCCAGGCTCCCACCCACCCTCCTGGGGATGCGCAGGTGGAATATACCAAAAGGATCTCTACTGTGCATTCCAGGACAGATTTGGGCAACACCAAACATCAAGAGAACCAGTAGAGCTCACACTTGTCTGGACCTAATGAAAGCTCCTACCCAACTTTATGGTAAACGAGAGTGCTTAGCATAAGTGCTCCTAATTGTGTTTGTTTATTTACAAGTTGAAAGGCATAAGTCTTCCCATCCTGGGTAAAAAGCCAAATCAAGCAATTTAATTCACTACTGTGTTGCCAACTGACCACCTTGATAGTGGGAAGTAAGAGCTGGGTGAAGACAACAGGTTTCTGGAAAATTCAGTTCAAATCTATAGATCTGAACTTTCTGGGGTTTTTTACATGCCTAATACCATGTATCAGATTATTTGTTGAATATAGTGACAAATAATTCAGCAGCACTTTTTATACCACCACAATCTTAGATTGGGTTGTTTTGTTAATTTATCACAGCACTGATTGCCTTGTCAGGCTTCTATTCAATTTACTCCCTATAATGAGACCATTATATTTGCTTTGAAAGCCACTTTAGAATGTATGCCAAAGTGAAAACACATTTGGCAAGGCAATACATTTTATAATTTCCTGCAGCAAAACTATAATCATGACTTGATTACATTATTATGATACCAGAGAAATTGATGTGGAACAGCAATACTGCCTAATGTTAGATACTTTTCAGTGACACTGAGCAATAAATATAGTTACTGTTAATGACAACTTTCTCTAAGGGAGGCGTAGGAACATGCATAACACTACTTCACCTCCTCTTACCTGCCCACGGCCAGCAAGCTCACTATTTCTCAATCAGACGTCTTTGCTCAAGAATACCTTATGGCTGTGATACCTTGGGCTCAGAGCATAAGAAATTTTTTTTTAAAACCTATGTTCAAGCATAATCAAGAAAATAACTTTTTTTGCAGGTAATTCAAGACCTAAAAATGAAAGCATATGTCTAGAGATTTACTTTCTTTCCATTTGCATGGTCCTTTTTCTTTATTTTATTGATGCCTAAAAAATGCTAAAAATTTATTGTATACATAAGAGTATTATTCGGAAGTGGAAGCCGAAGACGAACAGCTCATTTCATGAAATGGGAGGTCGGCACTCCTGGTGAATGTGGTGTATGGGCCAGAGCTAGGTTGTAAGAGAGAGAGAGAGGGAGAGGGAGAGGGAGAGGGAGAGGGAGAGAGAGAGAGAGAGAGAGATTGGTGAGACAGGAGCAGTCAGGGAAGAACTTGGTACTAGAATTTTGGATTGAACTGGTGAGAGAGCATAGGAAATTCTACAGGCCTTTAAGCCTCCCAACTCAAGGACCCCTTAAAGAAAGTTATCCTTTCTGGCTTTTCTCAGCCTCACAATGGAACTCACAGAGAGCACATTGGCATAGCCACCTTGTCAGGGTGCCACCTACATTGGTGCCAAACTGGTATACCAAAATGGTACATCTCTTTTTGGTATTCACTTCTCCTGATGGCAAAGACAAATTTCCTTTGTTCTCATCTTCAGCAGGAGCAATATCCTCCATATAACTTCCAAGGCATCTAAAGACTTTTTCTGGAGTTCCTGAACCCCTCAAAGCCTGGCCGAAAATAAATATCTCTGAGAAATTTACACTCTGTTTAAAAGTTCTAAGCATTCAACTATATTATTTGAATGGCACACTATGTAAATAAACATTTATTCAATTTAATATTAAAAATAAATAAAATTTAGGGCCAGCCCGGTGGCGCACTGCTACAGTGCCCCGCTTGGGAGCGTGGCGGCGCTCCCGCCGAGGGTTCGGATCCCACATACAGACCGGCGGCTCACTGGCTGAGCAAAGTGCGGGCGCAACACCGAGGGTCGCGATCCCGTTGCCGGTCCCGGTCCGGTACGGGCGCGACACTGAGGGTTGCGATCCGTTGCCGGTCACGAAAAAAGACAAAAAGGGAAAAATAAATAAATAAATAAAATTTAGCACAAAGTTAATCTGTTACACACTTCATAAAAATCGAAATTGAGTTCAATAGTAAGAAATTCACATGAGTGTAATTTTAGTGTTTTACAGTCTTATTACAAATTTTTCAGGTCAACTAGTAATAAGGGAGAGAAGAATTAGACAGAAAAAGAAGGTACTTTAACTTTACCCTGAAAACCTAGTATCCTGAAAACCCAGAGAGCCAAAGGCTGCCAAGTTTCTCCATGTTTATGACATAAGCTGTATGCATGGTTCATGCGCCTCAATGTGGCAGGAATGTTAACTGTCCCCAGTCAAGTTGTTATAAATTTTTTTTTAGAGAATAAGATCTTCCCAGCTTAATTTGTGAGGCTCATGTAATCTCGATTCCAGACCACATACAGGAAACACAGAAAAGAAAATTACAGGTCTATCTCACTTATATATGTGGATGTAAAATTATTAAGAAAATATTAGCTGATTGCACCCAACAGCATATTAAAATAATATGTCATGATCAGGTGGGGCTTAGCCTAGGAAAGCAAGAAGGCTTGACCACTAGAAAACCTGTCAATGGAATCCACCATTTCAATGGACAAAGGAGAAAAATCATATGATTAACTCAATGTTTCCAGGAAAAGCAGTCAGTGAAGGACAACACCTATTTATGATTTACAAAAAGAAAAAGAAGTAGTCCAGAGCAAACTAAAAATAGAAGAGCACCTCCATAACTTGGTAAAGATCAAGTGTCAACCCCCAGAGCAAACCTTGTATATCACAGAGAAATTTTAGATGTATTTTGATTAAGACTAGTAACAAGGCATGAATGCCCACCATCACTGTTAACATAGAACTGGAGAGCTAGTAACATAGAACTGGAGAGCTGAACGGTGCTATAAGACAAGAAAAGGAAATAAGAAGCTTCAGGCTTGGTAGAAAAGAACCACAACTGTCATAATTTGCAGACTATATAAACATTCATCTAGAAAAACTAACAGAATCAAACTAAGAGAAACTAGCCACATTACCAGATATGAGACTAACATACAATAGCATTTCCTTCCTCAAACAATAGTTAGCCAGAAAATATTTAAAAAGCTGCAATTCACAACATTAATAAAAACCATAAAGTATTTGGGAATTTACTCAAAAGACACAACATCTCTCTTTGTGGAGAAATCTCAGTACTCTAATAAAGTACATAGAGGAAGATCTGAACAAATAGAGACAGTCTGTACTCTTGGAGAGTTATTGCTTGCTGTTACAAAGATGTTAATCACTTCCCCATTAATCAATAGTTTCAATGCAATATGAATCAAACTGGTGTGAAAAATTGATAAACTTACTCTAAAATGCACGTAGGAGAATAGTCTACTTAGTCAATTTTGAGGACTGTCTTGAAGAAATTCAAAATCAGGTGTGAAAATGAATGTTTAAAATGAGAAAGAAAGCACAAGATACTGGAGGCTTGGAGACTCAGGTCCCTTTCTTGTGAGATCTCTTTACATAGTTTACCAGATGTGCTTACTTGGAAATGCTGGCAGACTGCGGCTTGCCTTTCTTTTCCCACCTAGAACATTCTATGACTGCCAGCAACTCTCAGGACCCCAGGGGTGTGTGCAAATGAGGGACTTTGAAGCTTAAGCTTCTCAGTCTTCATGACATACCCACCTCTGATTCATGAATAATAAAATCAACTTTTACGAAGGAGAGTAGGGATGTCTGGGCCACAAAGGCAGGTTATGTGGGTGCTGAACTTAAGTTTCTCCACCATGGAGACCTGAGAGCTGCAACATTGGCAGGATCCTGGGCAGTACAAGCCTCTGATCTGCCCAGGCTGCAGAAAGCCTTGCTGAAGTGTGGAGAAGACAGGCCTGAAGAGACTAGGGAAGGAACCCGGACTTCAACCTCCTATCAACTACCAACAAAATCTTGCCACTTTTGCCTTATATATACTTTTTATCTGTAACACTTGAAAGTAAGTTACTGATGTCTTGATGCTTTACTCCTAAATTCTCCAACGTGGATCACCTAAGAGCAAGGACATTTTCCTACATCACCACAATAGTGTTATCACACCCAAGGAATTTGACATGGCTACTGTAATGTTATCTATAAAGCCAATATTTAGATCTCCCTAATTGTCCTAATAATGTCATATATAACTTTTTAAAATAATCAATCCACCTCAAGAGCTAATCAAGGATTAGACATCGCATTTAGTTTTCATGTCTCTAGTTATCTTTCATTTGGAACAGCACCTCTGCCTGTGCTTCACAGAAACATGCATGATACTTGATCTGCTATCATTTAAAACAATTTTATGTCTTTAGAAACTGAAGAGAAGTCAATATGTTCCTCCTAAAGACTGAAAATTTTAAGGTGTTTTTATTTGTATCTTGTGTTAAAGACTTTTTATAATATGCAGGTTACCACCCTTTAATGGAACTAATATGCGCCATAATGCTTTGTTGAAGGTAAATTTTGACAAGAACCCTATTTTTAATTTTCCTTCTGGAAAAGATGATCTCTGGCTTTAATAAAACTTGCATCAAAAACCCTCATGGTCATTTAAAAATTCTTTTTAAAAGTCTTATGTATATACAAAGTCTTTCTGGTAAAACTAATAATAAAAATTATTTACTATAAAAAAAGCAAAAAGAGGACTTATTTACCAGATATTAAGACATGCCAGGAAGACTAAGTAATATACAGTGTGGTATTGGCAGAAGAGTACACTAATGGGCCAGTGAAACAGACTAGAGAGACATGTCCATGTATTATGGGTATATGAGAACTTAATACAGTGAATCAGTGAGAGAGGGAGGGATTGTTTAGCAGATGGTGTGGAGAAAACTGGCTTCTTATATGGGGACAAAACTGATGCCTACCTCACATTACAAGGATGGACTCCACATGGATTTAAGGCCAAATGTGAAAGGTGTATTTTCACAATCGTGTATCTGAAATCCATGGAGTCAGATGTCTTTTGGAATGCAACATTTTTCAGATTGTAGAAAGGTAATATGATATATATAGTATAACAAACAAACTAGGTCTAGAGGAGCATCCTTAATCAAAGAGCTCAGTGTTTCTGTAGTAAATGGCATAAAGACTTAAATAGACTCAGCTTATTTCTGGTCGAATTTTGCCACCAAATGTTTTGGGGGCTGTGCTGGGTATCTTTTGGTTTGCCCCTCCTAGGCCCACTTTTTTCCCTTCTCCACCTTATTCTCTGCCTGGAGGCAGTGTTCTTGGACCTCATCAACAGGCTCCCTTGCCCTCTGGTAGAAGATCCAGGGGAGGAAGAATGGCATTTCCCAGTGAGTGGTTCCCAGGCTGACTCTACCCCTCCACTGACAACCTAGTTCTTGGCAGCCTTTCCCACAAAACCTCTCTGTCTCCTGGTTTCAGGAACCATTCCCTCCCCTGGTCCCTTCAGACCACAGGGTAATGACCTGCGGGCTGATACTAGCTCAAGGCACTGCACTGTCTCATGTGGGCTCTCTACACCAGTGGTTCTTAACTGGGAACCATTTGGCAATATCTGCAGACATCTGTGGTTGTCATGACTGTGGGGGTGGAGAGGTATACTGGCATCTAGCAGATGGAGAGCTGGGATGCTGAAAAATATCCTACAATGCATAAGCCAGCTCCCCACAATAGAGAATTATCTGGCCCAAAATGTCAATAGTGCCGAGGTTGAGAAACCCTGCTCTGCACCTTTAATAAAATCCCTTTATTAAAGTCTCCTCAAATTACCCAATTAGAGCATGTCATCTGTTTCCAGCTGACTGATATGGTGCCAAATTTATGAAAGTTTGGGTTACCATGAGAAAGGAAGTGCTCAGTTTCTATGGGTTAGGATTTCAGGACACAGCTCTGGGTTTCAAGCCATTCTCTAAGGTCTCAGGCTGCTTCTCTAAACCCTCCCCTAAAGGAAAGTTACTATTGCTAGTTAGACCTATTTGCAGCACCAACGTGGGGAAAATGAGACCACAAGGGGCTGGTTTATGCAAATCCAGTGGCTGGGCATATAAAAGGGTTATATAATCTTGATAGCTAAGCATGCTCAGTGGAAGGGAGTTTATCCTCTGAATGATCTTCCACTAGAGGTGGTAGAGAGCACAGAATATTCTTGAATATGCCTGGTGCATGTGATAGAATTTGCCAAGGAACATGCTCCAAAGGGAGACCAACTGAGCATGTGCAACACTATGTTACATAACTGGAAGCCACCCCCTTAATTGAATATGCATTAGATAGCAAAACCATAAAAGCCAAACACTGGCAGAAGGCAGGATTGTTGCTCACTTTCCTGGGGCCAACCTGTACTTCCTGGCTGAGGTGTGTATGCTTTACTTTCTATCAAACTTACTTTTAGCAGGTGGCTGCTCACTCTTGAGTCAGCCTGCACTCTGTGCTGAATTTTAAGTCTGTATTTCTTACTCTTGTGTTAGACTTGGTGTGGGCCCTGCTCCGACTCCAGAGCTAAGTCACACTCTCTGTGAAATCTGTGTCTCTTATTCATTATATTAAACCTGTTCTCACTGTCTACTGTGACTCTGCCCTTGAATTCTTTCCTGTGGCAGAGTCAAGAATCTGGTCAAAGGACAGGGTGGGTTGAGACTGACTACTGTGCCTCCCAGATCCTCTCCTCTGACGTCAACTGGATTTCAGAATTGTGCACAAGGGGGTGTGGATAGTGAAAGAAAACAGAGGAGAATATCTTGGTGTCCTAGGGCAAGGAAGGACGTCTTAAGCAGAACTTGAAAAGCACAGAATATTGATGAATTTGATTGCATCAAGATTAAATATGTCTGTTTCAGAACAGACACCACAGACAATTTAACAGATTCCTGGTTGGGAGAGGATATTCAAAATGTCCAAATGGACATGTACTGTGTCGAAAATTCTAGAATATACAAGGAATGCCTGCAAATCAAAAAGGAATTCTAATGGAAAAAATTGGCAAATTTAGAAGAGGAAAAACTAAAAAGTTAAAGGGCATATAAGGAGATGCAAAAGTCCAGGTTTTGAGATAAATACAAATAAAACAATGATATCACTTTATACCCATTAGACTGACCAAAAAATTGAAAGTTGCGTAATTCTAAGTCTTGGGTAGAGATATGTGGATATACAGAGACCCCTGTGTTCTGTGGAGAGAGTGAAGATGGGTGCCACTGTGAAGAGCAATATGGTGACACTGTGGCAAATTGAGTACTGTGGAGGGAATGCAGACCCTATGGGCCAGCAGTTCTTTACCTAGGTATACACCCAAAGGAATTCTCACAAGTCCACAAAGAAACAAGAACGGACATTCATTGGAGTGTTGGGGGGAGTGCAAGGGGTGGGGGGGTAGTTGAAGGCAATTCTATGACCTTCATAGGGGATGTGAATGGGAAAACTGTGGTAGATGCTCATTCTGGAATACTCTGCAGCCACTAGAAGCAATAGTTGAGAATCGTTAGATGTGCACAGAGCAGCATAGAAAGGTCTTTAAAGTGTAGTGCCAAGAAAAAGCAAGAAACAGAACAAAATATATTGCACAACATCATTTCTATAAATTAATAAAACGTGCCTAACAAAGAAACATGCACATTTTAAAAAACACCCAGAACAAAGGAAGGCAGAGTGAACACAATAGAACAGTTGTTTGTTTATGGAAGAGAAGAAAATAGAAAAGGAACTGGGATAAAAAGGAATAAATTAGAGAAGGGCATCATATAGTACAAAGAGGATGTTGCATCATGAACTGAGGTGTTAATCCAACCGTCTGCACCTCAAATCACAAATGAAACAAGAAAAGAAAGGAAAAAGAAGAAGATGGAAGGAAGGAAAGAGAAAGAGGCAGGGAAGGAGGGAGAAAGGCAGGAAGGGAGGGTAAGAGGAAGGAAGGAAAGGAGGGAGGAAGAGAGAAAGATAGAGAAGTTGGGAAGTTGGGATGCTCACATCTTAGTTTGGGCGAGCTGTGTTCTAAAACTTAATGGGAGACCAAAAAAAAAAAAAAAAAAAACCTTCATGGATCAGGGGAGGGAATTCTGAACACAGACTGAGCGGGGTAATCTGCAGAGCGCCCTCTACTGGTGACTGCCGGATGTTGCAGAGAACATGAAGTCCACACCATGCCTTAGGCTGCCCTCTTCCAATGTCCTGCTCTGACTTGGCTTCCCACTGCAAGAATTAACTTCTGTTTGCAGGCAGGTGGCAGTGTGAGGGGAAGATAGGGTAGAAAGAGGAAACTTGCTGGGTCTGTGACAGGAGGACATCATCACATGGTTGTGAAATATAGGAATTCTGTCAATTTCCTCCACCCTCTCCAGCCCAACAAAAGCTGAAAACCTAGGACCACTTGTTTCCCCGCAGGACGCAGGGCATTCAGTGCTGAAACCTGACAGCCTGGGTCCACTGAAATGGTCAGTCACCCTAATCTCGGTAACCTCATTTTTCTAGGAATAATAATAATAACAATAAAAACAACAACAATGATATATGACATTTAGTTTGCACCTTCTCTGTGCTCCGTATGTATTTTGCCTTATAATCTTCACATCAACTTAGGTAGGAGGTATTTGTGATATGATAAAATTTGTTCACCTGGAAGAGTTCACAAATTTCCTCTCCCCTGAAAGAAAACACTGTGATTACGGCTCTATTCGTGACACTCCACTGCCATCCCTGTAGTTTTATGTTCTTTTTTTTTTTTTTTGTCTTTTTTTTTTCGTGTCCGGCAACGGATCACAACCCTCAGTGTCGCGCCCATACCGGACCGGGACCGGCAACGGGATCGCAACCCTCGGTGTTGCGCCCGCACCTCGCTCAGCCAGTGAGCGGGAACCGGTCTGTATGTGGGATCCGAACCCTCGGCGGGAGCGCCACCACACTCCCAAGCAGTGCACTGTAGCAGTGCGCCACCGGGCCGGCCCCATATGTTCTGTGATTTAAACTGGCTTTTTCTAATATTTCTGTAGACAATGTTACAAATCATACTTATTCTTTATGCCCCTTATCCAATCATGCCCCTTTCCCCTCCCCCTACACAATTACCTTCTGAATTCCAGGGAGCTTTATAAAACATCAAAACACATTTAAAATTTGATGTCTCTTAGTAATATTGACAATGGGATGCTGAACAAAATTTGGCTGAATTCTTCCAGAGAAATTATTTCTTCTTTTCCCCCGCAGGGGGAGGTGACCTAGGAAAGCAGCTCTGAGCCCAGAACATTAGCAGACTCACCCAGGTGCTGTGTCTCTCAGCTTTATTCCTCAGGTTCTGATCCTCTGAATATTCATGTAACAAAGGAGACTTTGCTATGTATTTACATCTGAAAAAAAAATCAAAGCACACAAATCAAAGTACTTTTCTGGGTGACAAAGCAAGAGTCTAATAACTACTAATAGAATTACTTATTTAATTTTTATTGCTAGTTTTTCGGTGCTTGGAAGAATTTTTTTTTTACTATGCTCTGACTGAGCCCTGAAATCAAGGTGTTAGCAAATGCGGTGGATATTAAGTTTTCCAAGTTTTACGAAATCTAGTTTAAAATCTTATTTAAGTGATATAAGAAAATAGATGGTTTTTCATTTTAAACTGCTGGGTTTTCATCTCACATGTAGAACCAGGCATATCATTTCTGGAAATCCAACTCACAATGTGATGAAGAAAAACATAATGTACTAAAAAAAGAGATTTATCAGTTTTTCTTTTTTTTCTTCTGAGAGAGCTCTTTTTTTTTTTAACCTGTTAATCATTTATTTATTTATTTATTTAGGCAGCTGGCCAGTATGGGGATCTGAACACCCGACCTTGGTGTTATAAGCACCATTCCAATTCGGTTATCACTACCAAATCCAACAGAGTTCTTTCCACTAAAAACTATATGAATTGAGATTATGTAGCACGGCAAAATTTGCAGAAATCTGAAATTCCAGGATTCCTCTTTTTGAGATAAATGCAATTATTTTTATTTCCTGATATGTTATTTGATTGTTAGAGATATTTTAAAAACACGATTGGTTCCTTTACAACATTTGGTCGCTGCCCTTTGTGGCATAGGGTTAATTAGACATTCTACACAACACTCCTGGAAGAAAACACCTAAAGTTGCTAGAAATGATATTGAAAAATATTTTTAAATGCTGAAAATGATCTGAGCTGATGAGAATGTAAAGAAGTCCTTAGAGACCAAAAAAAAAAAAAAATAAGGAGAGAATATGGAGAGAACACAAATACAGGAAGGTAAGTAGGCTCTGAAGCCAATGGCTACCCCAAGGGATCCTGGTCACTTAGAACTAGTGACCTGCCCAGCTGCCCAGAGCTAGTGCCATGCAAGGTTGCAGGCTAGATCACAGAACCCTGCATAAAGCTGTTCCCATCCTTAAAGGAATGATTGCAGTGGGAACAATTAAAAAGTATTGCTTTGCCACTTCCATCACCATCACCATCGCCATCCCCCTGGGTAATGGCAAAGAATGTCTTGTCTTGATCCTGTATCTAAGTAAAGGGGCAAAAGTAAGTGACCTAAGAATTCCTAACCACAAGCTGACCACTCACTCTGATTTAGGACCAGAATTCACAGTAATAGAATAGCTAGAGAAAGCTGAGGGTTTATTTTAAAGTAGTCCTCACTTGACAGCTCCCCTAAGTAACAGGCAGAAGCAAATATAAATTCTATCCAGGAGAACAAATCTTCAACTCAGACCTCAAAATATTTCCACCAATAAAATTGGAAGGAAAATGAGCTCACAATCACAAATCATGAAATACATGGTTTAACAAGCCACCATGAGTAAGAGAGTCAGTGTGGAAAAAATAATACATCCAACCTGAAGAAATTATGGATCAAAGAATAATTAGACACAGAATAGAAGATGAGTATGTTTAGATTTAAAAGATAAAATGGGGCACTTGAATTATGACTAAAGAACAAGAGATGAGAAAGAAGAAACAGATTTGAAAAAGAACAAAATAGAGTCCATAGAAACTTAGAAAAAAGAGAATAGTAATAGAAATTAGAAACTCTGTACAGGTTGACAGCAGTTTACACACACAGGTGAAGAGAAAATTAATAAATCAGAACATAGATCTGAGAGTATTCATGGAAAGCCACATGGAGGGACGAAAAATACTAAAAAGAAATTGAGACAGTACAGCCTAAAAGATAGATCTTAACAGAGTTACAGAAGGAGATAAAAATAAAAAAGGACGGGGCAGAGGGAATATCTCAAGAGGAAGAGAACTAATAATTTTCCAGAACTGGCAAAAGATATAAATCATCAGATTCAAGAAGTTCAGAGAATCCCAAACAGGATAAAAAGAAATCCACAGTTAGAAAATCTAAGTGAAACTGCCAAAACCAAAGCAAAGAGAATCTTATAACCAGCTATTGAGAAAATATAGATTAACCTACAAAGAAGTGACAGATCTTATGGTTGGCTACTCAACAGCAACGATGGTAGTCAGAAGAAAACGGAATGATATCTTCAAAGTACTGAGTCAAAATAACTGTCTACTTATAACTTTATATTGTTAAAGAAAAAAATTATTCAGTGACACCTGTTAAAGATGGTAAGGCCAACTTTAATCAAGGTGGGGGAACTATCACAATAGGTATAGGCACCACTGTAATGGAATTTTGCAGTCAGGGAGATAGATTGGACTCCACCCTGAATACAGCATGGATAAGTGAAAATTTATAGTCAAGAACCAGGGTAAGGGTCAGTGGATGAAAAATTACTAAGAGGAAACACAAGGGGTAAGGGGGGATTCTAGCTAAACCATCCTGACAGAATTCTTGCTGAAGACAGCATCTGGGAAATGGTATATCATGAGGAACCTGATTAGATATCAAGGATACTGTGGTTTGAATGTCCCCCTAAGCTCATTTTGGAACTTAATCTCCAATATTGTATTTGAGAGGTGGGGCCTTTAAGAGGTGATTGAATCATGAGAACTAGGCCTTCGTGAATGGATTAATCTATTCTTGGATTAATGCGTTAATGGAATGGTTTACTGGGCCATTAGGCAGTAGACTGAGAACATTATAAGGAGAGCAAGTGAGCATATTAGAGCCTTCTTCTTAGCCTTCATCATGTGATACTTTGCCCTATCTTGGGACTCTGCCGAGAGCTCACACCAAGCAGAAGGCCCTCACCAGATCCACCCCTCGGCCTTGGACTTCCCAGTCTCCAAAACTATAAGAAATTTTATTTCTTTGTAAGTTATCCAGATTCAGATACTCTGTTAACAGTGACAGAAAATGGACTAATACAGAAAGTTGGTACTAAGAAGTGGGGTCTTGCTGATAACAAATACCTGAAAATGTGGAAGCAGCTTTGGAACTGGTTAATGGGTAGAGGCTAGAAGAATCTGAAGGAACAGGCTAGAGAAAGCCTAGATGCTGGTGAGACCTTGGAAGAGAAGATCAGAGAAAGTTCAGAATTTCTTAGAGACTGGTTAAATGGTGATGACCAGAATGCTGATGGAAATGTGGACAGTAAAGGCCATTCTGAGGAGGTCTTAGAAGGAAATGAGAAAGAGCTTATTAGAAATTGGAGCAAAGGTCACCCTTCTTATATAGTTGCAAAGAACTTGGCTAGATGGTGTTCATGCCCAAGGGCTTATGGAACATTCAAAATAAGAATGATGAAACAGGGTATTAGATGGAAGAATTATCTAAGTAGAAAAGCATTCGGGCTACAGCATGGCTACTTTTAATTGCGTACAGTGAAATGACAGAACAAAGAGATGACTTAAAGATAGAATTGATAATTAGAAGAGATGCAGAACATAAAAAATCAGAAAACTCTCAGCCTGTCCACATAAAGAATGAAGAAGGGTGATCAGGAGAGGAAATCAAGGAAACCATCTGCTAAGGAGATTAGTACAGAAAATAGAAATCATCAAAAGAATAGAAGAAAGGCCTTGAAGACATTTTAGAGATCTTTCAGGCTGTCCCTTCCATCACAGGCCCAGAGACTTAGGGGGACAGAATGGTTTCAGGGAACAAGCTTGTGGCACCCTCCACAGGCTTACTACCCAGGGCCACCTCAGGATGCTGCTCCCTGCACCCTGGCTGTGCCAGCAGCTCCAGCCATGGCTAAGTTGGCTCCAGATGCTGATGGACTAGCTGCTTTGGAAGATACAAGCTGGAAGCTTTGGCAGCATTCATATGCTGTTAAGTCTGTAGGCTTGCAAAATGAAAGAACTGCAGAGGCATGGCAGCCTCCACCCAGATTTTAAAGGATGTATGGAAAAGCCTGGGGGCCCAGGGAGAGATTTGTTGCAGGGGCAAAGTCACTGCAGAGAGCCTTCGTAGAGCAATGCTGAGTGGAAATGTTGGGTTCAGTTGCAGCAAGGAACCCCCACAAGGCAATGACTAGTGGAGCCATGGGGGCAGGACCATCATCAAGAACTGTAGAGCTACCAGCATGCAACACAAGACTGAGGGAGCTGAAGCATGGGTTAAGCCCAGGAAGGTCATAAGGGCAGGGCTGCCTGAGGGCATGGGAGCTCAACCCCAGTACCAGTGTACAGAGAATGCCGAACAGGGAGTCAAGGGAGATTATTCTCCAGCTTTAAGATTTAATGCCTGCCCTGCTGGTTTTCAAACTTGCTTTGGACTAGTTACTCCTTTCTTCTTTTCTTTTGCTCCCTTTTGGAATGTGAGTGTCCCTTTTATGACTATCCCACCATCGTATCTTGGAAGTAGCAAAGAACTTATAAAAAATCCCAGACACTCTTGAAAAAGAAGAGCAAGGTAAGAGACTCACCAACAAGATCTCAATACATATTTCTGAAATTAGAGTAACTAAGAAAGTGTTGTATTGGCCGAGGAACAGTCAAGCAGATAAGTGGGACAAAGTAGAGAATCCAAAAACCAGCCATGCAAATACTGATACCCAACATGACAGGCGTAACATTGCAGATTAATAGGCAAACAAGGTACATATTCTTTATGAATTTAAAAAAATTGGGTTTCCATATTGAAAAATGAAATAAATTCCAAATCCTAAACACTACAAAATCAATTCTAGCTGACTTAAGAACTTAAATATGAAAGCTAAAACTGAACTTTTTAGAAGTAAAATCAAAAAAAAAATATTGTTTTTGAAGGGGGATTTCTTAATCAAGATCTTAAAAGCACAAATTCTTGTAAAAGCTTGATACATTTGGCTATATTAAAATGAAGACTTTATTAAATGGCACTTAAGGACAAACCACAAACTGGGTAGGACATCTGCAACATACATCATCAACAAAAGATTACTATCCTGAGTATACATAGAACTAAAAATAAACTACAAAATGTCAAAGAACTCAATAGATAAATGAGTAAAAATTGCAAATTTCATTGTAGACAAAAACACAGCTCACCAATAAACATATGAAAAGATGTTCAACTTCATTAGTAATCAGAAAATACAAATTAGTAACCATAATGTGATACATTTATAACTATCAGACTGGCCAAAAGAGGAAACAATTCTGACAGCCCCACAATACCAAGTGTAGAGGAATGAGAATTCACCCACTGCTAGTGGGACTAGAGATTGCTAGAATTGCTTAGTAAAGCAACTTACCTTCATCTATAAAGTTAAAGATGAGTATCTCCTACATCCTTGCAATTCTGCTTCTAGGAAATACCCTGGAGAGACTCTGACTCTTGTGCACAAGGAGAAATGCACAGGCATGTTTATAGCTGTACCAATTGTCACTGGGGCGTGAAGGGAACAATACAAATGTTCATTTACAGAAATATGAATAAATAAGTTGTGGTCTATGCATTTAATTGAATACTACATTCAGCTGTAACATTTAATGAATAGCTATGTTCCCAAACGTGGATAAATCCCACAAACATAATATTGTGTTATAAAATAGGTTACGAAAGAATACCTACAATGTGATTCCATTCATGTAAAGACCCAAAAGCATGCAAGACTAAAGCAATTGGTCAAATAAGCCTTAACTGTTACTGTATAATTTGTACTTTGTAATATCTGGTAGTTGCATGGCTCGTTAAGCTTCAGGCTAACAGAAAATTAAGCATTAACTAACTATGGTGCCAGGTTAAAAAAAAAAATCTGTGAAACCAAAACCTTTAGAATTCATGTACAAACTTTTAGTAAATATCCGTGCAGAAAATTAGAAAGATTATTTTAGGTCATCTTTAAAATGCCATTGGTAACTCATGCTTGATCCTAAGTTCCTGTACTTCCGCAGGCCACCTGAGCATGAACTACTGTCACCTGCCCGCATTTGCTGGCTGTAACACTTGTCAAAGTGTTAGTTGTCCACTGCATACCTGTACCACCAAAGCACTCTGTCTGGAGTGTCCCTGGAGAAGGCTGAGCGACATGTCCAGGGCACAGATCTCAGCTCTGGTTTTTGGTGTTGGAGGGTTTGGCGCTCTCATCGCGGCCACCGCATCCAACGAGTGGAAAGTAACCACCCGAGCGTCATCGGTGATAACTGCCACTTGGGTTTACCAGGGTCTGTGGATGAACTGCGCAGGTAACGCGTTGGGTTCTTTCCATTGCCGACCGCATTTTACTATCTTCAAAGTAGAAGGTAAGTCTAACAGCTTTGTGTGCGGTGGAAGTAAAATGTTACTTTTCCCTTCTCGACTATGCTGAAGGAGCTGTATACTGTCGGCTGTTAACTCCGTGCAGAAGGAGCACTTAAGGTGCCGAATTCGGATGGATGGGGTGTATGAGTGTTGGATGAAAGAATTAAATCACTTATTTGATTTGACAAAGGAAAGTCAAGAATAGCCTTATGAATCTTTTAGAAATACCAATTGTTAATAAAAGACTCCAAAGGAAAGGGTGGCAGTGACTGGATTGTTTTAAAAGTTAGTTTCAAGTTGCCTTGGGCCATGGAGCAATCTCGATGGGTCCTCTGCCCTATGGTGGAAGAGCTCTCGTAGACTTAAACTCTCTCTCTCTCTCCCTCACCCCTTGTCCCCCCACACTCACATGCACACATATGTGTGACATATATATGCGTGTGATGTATATGTGGATGTGTGACTTTATGTGTGTGTGCCATCAGTAAATCATACTTTATCCTAAATTCCATACTTCCTCAGGCCATCCAAGATATACGTATCCTACATATATATGAACACATGTGTGTATATGTTATATGAACATGTGTATATGTGTTATATGAGCATACGTGTGTATATGTTGTATGAACACATGTGTGTATATGTTATATGAACATGTGTATATGTGTTGTATGAGCATACGTGTGTATATGTTATATGAACATATACATATGTTCAGAGTGATAGAAGCCTATGGCAAGAAGGATAGCATTGAATGAGGGAAAGAATTCTGTTTCCAGAGGGGTTTCTATCTTTTTTTTTTTAAATCATGTTTAGTGACAAAATAACTGAGCATGAAATTTAAAAAGTAGTTACGTAAAAGAAAATGCCATGAACTTTCTCTTTGGGTAACTTTTCTTTTTAATGTGTGGACAAGCTTTCATCTTTATGCTTATTGGAAACTTTATTACGCGTGTGTGTGTGTGTGTGTGTGTGTGTGTGTGTGTGTGTGTGTGTGTGTGTGTGTCTTAAAGAGGGAACATTAAAAATAAAAAAGATATTTTCATACCTCAGGACACCTCCAGGGAAACAATTGTTATTTGCTTTTATATCAGTATAAGTCACTATCTGCCTCTGTTTTCTGCGCACGTGATACGTTTACAAATCTGCCACAAGTTGTGGGTTTATTATGTTAAAAATTGCCTCTGCTTTTTGGTAAAATATAGACTTTTCACAATCAAATGGTAAAATTGTACCTTGGCCCCAGTAAAGAAAATGAAATAAAATTTTAACTAGGAAGTTACTAAAGCATAATATTTTATGGGATTTTGTGTCAAGTATGCAAGTCATTAGCCTACGGTGAGTGCCAAGGGATAAAGAGAGAATACTTAGTTAAATCCAGGGGATTTATAATGACAGTCATCAGAAATGTTCGAGCTTGGATACTCTAGTTAGGCCCTCCAGTAACATGTAGTTTCCTAAGTATCCATTTGAAGAATCAATGCTATGTCTTTTTTCAGCCCCAACTTCTAAACTTATTTTGGAGAATTTCAAAATTGCTCCTTCCACTATAGAAAATTTTCCTCCTCTATAGAAAATCTTCCAGTATAGGAAAATTTTAAAAGGAAAAGAAGAGCATTTGTGGAGACCCTCTTGTCATTCCGCACACCTCTTATGGTTGTTCTCTCTCCATGGTCCCTCTTGGCCCATTCCCACCTTGGGCAGCAAGTAGAAGATATGGCATATGGGTAAGTCTGTTTCTTTGTTCTTAACTGGGTTCATTCGTTTAAAAAAGTATTTTGTCTTACTACACCTCATTCTGTATTCCTTAATGAAACCCAGTTATTGAGAAAAATAGGTGTTGAATCTTAGCTCCAAAATGGGCTAAGGAAACGTGGTAGATTTCTCTATGACTTCAAAGGCTCCTTCCCCAAAGGCATCTTAGAAAATATAGAGTTAGAAATTTTATTATTAAATAGTGTTGATGGTAGTTCAAATAGTCTTCTCTCCTTAAAACTTTATTATTAAAGTAAATTTTGCTTCTCAATCGTAAAATAATTTATTTAATATCTGCCAAACACTCTGCACATAAGAGGTAATTTGAGAAATCTTGTCCACAGATGATGCTTCAATTACCATATAAACTTAAGTTAACATAATCTGTCCACTTTTTTCATCCTGAATCTAAATGTTTCTAAAAGATACAGTTTACTGCAGAAAGTCTATTTTCAACATCAGGAACCCTGATTCATATTTCCAAAGGAAATGCAGACTCACAAATTTGGCTTTTCTCATTTACATGGAGTCATTGCCAAAATTGTTGGTTGCTTTTCTTTTATTTCTATTTGAAAACATAACAATGGGGGAGTTGGGAATGCTATCTATGCCAATACATCACAATAATTACAAATCGAGAACATAACTCAGAAGCCAATGAGGAATGAAAATGATCATATCACCTTTTAAAATACACTGCTTAAATCTGCATTGTTAATTTGAGGCAAATCTTCTTAGATTTAGGCCAGCTTAAGCCTCCTCTAAGAAAGAAAAACAGAAATCTTTTTAAACTGTCAGGGTTTTTTTTCTCCCTGGTTACGTAACTTCATTGCTTGAGTTATACTTTCTTGTATCTAACCCTCTTGGATGCCCTAGTACAGCCACAGGAGTCCTTTGGGTTAACAGTGACTATATCCTCTAACGATTTGATATAAGCAAGCAGCTCTTTGGTCAAGGAGCATTTACAGTTATTATGAAAAGTACAAGCCATTTTCAACTACAGTTCTGTGAAATAAATTTCAGGAAAACACCATAGCGACACCTGCAATTCAATCTTCATTGCAGCCTGAAAATCAAAGCATCTTGATTCATATTCAAAACCAGTTCATTGTTTTTAGACAAAAGTCCAGGATAGGCTGTATCTTCTGTTTTGCTGTGTTTTGTTTCTCTCTCACATCGATGTTAATAGAGTTGTTTTAACTATGAAAGGAAAGCATCTATCACAGGGAGAGAAGCAGCTATTTCTGAGGGGTAAGGTTGGATCCAGGAAGCGTTGCCACAAGGAGGGATTGAACCCAAATCGTGGCTGCCTTGGGACAGGGACTAGATATGTCATATTCACCACCTAGCACGTAGTGGGTCCTGGATAAATATGTACAAAATGAATAATGATTGAGACTACAGATAGTTTATGATGAGGGCAAAATTGTATTCCTGGAAGAAGGCTGGAGTGTGTGAACTGAGGGGTGAGTTAGAAAACATGCTCGGGCAACCAAAAGAAAGATCCCTGGATGACAACTCAGCAGACCTAGCTGCAAATTCTGGCACTTTTATTAACTAGCTGTGAGACCTTGACTTCAGCAATAAAACTCTCTGTGCCTCATCCATAAATTTTCTTCTCCGTAAATTGAGAGAATTGGACTCCAAGACTCCCTTCAAGTATCTTTCAAACTGAAGTTCAATTCAAGAGCTTCACAGTGCTTCACCACTTGGCAGTAGGAGTTCACCGAAGAATTATAGCTGTAAAAGCTGCCTCTGTTATACTTGCTCATGGGATTAGCCCCCCCCCCCCCCTCTTTTTTTTCTTTTTTTTTTTTTTTTTTTTTTTTCTT
>NW_007727181.1:319528-345665 GCF_000696425.1 Galeopterus variegatus
GGGGTTTGCCCCCCCCCCCCCTTTTTTTTCTCCTCTTGTCTATTATCTTGACTGGCTTCCTGTGTTCCTGAATGTTTAGAATCTTATCTGCATCTGGGTTGAGATAGGTTTAAATGACCTCAAATGATCACATGACCCAAGTGAAGGTGCCAGGATTTCAGGGGAATGAAACCAAATGCTAGTCTGGAAGCCACAGTCAAATGACGCCAGCTGCCTAGCAGAGAGTGAACCTTCTCTCCTCATTTTCCCAGCTCCTCGCTGCTCTCTCCCCACTCCCTTATCAGCCATACCATAAGAACACGGGTAAAGGAATGGCATTTGCCAGAAAAAGGGGCTTTTCTGTGGGTGTTTATTCACCTATAGGGAACCATCAGCAGGGAGCCATATAATGTCATAACTTTAGATTTCTTACTAGTTGAAATGTGTGCCTGCATTAGTCCATTAGGTCTGCCATAAACTGGGTGGCTAATAAACAGCAGAAATCTATTTCTAACAGTTCTGGAGGCTGAGAAGTCCTAGATCAAGGGCTGGCAGATGCAGTGTCTGGTGAGGGCCCGTTTCCCGGTTCACAGATGGTGCCTTCTAGCTGTGTCCTCCTACGGTGGAAGGGGTGAGGCAGCGAGTCCACAGACTACTAGCATCTATGTCACTTGGGAGCTTGCTGGAAATGCAGACTCAAGGCCCCACCACAGACTTATTGAACCAGAATTAGCATTTTTACAATAGCTCCAGTTGTCCCCTATGAACAATAAAAGTCTGAGAAATCTTTGTTTAGAGCTTGGTCTTGGGAGCCTGTTGGACTCAACATTTACTAACTAAGCATCTTAATGTCTCTGAGCTTCAGTGTTCTTACCTGTTAAATGGTGATTAAATAAAATAAAATAGGGGCCGGCCCGGTGGCACACTGGATAGTGCGCCGCTTGGGAAGCGCGGCAGCGCTCCCGTCCGAGGGTTCGGATCCCACGTGTAGACCGGTTCCCGCTCACTGGCTGAGCGAGGCGCGGGAGCAACACCGAGGCTTGCGATCCCGTTGCCGGTCCCCGGTCCGGTACGGGGGCAACACTGAGGGTTGCGATCCGTTGCCGGACACGGAAAAAAAGACAAAAAGACAAAAAAAAAAAAAAATAAAAATAAAATAAAATAGGCAGAGTATCTAATACAATGCCAGATGCAGAGAAGGCCCTCCATAAATGACAGCAATTATTACTATGACTACCTCTTTCAATGCCCTAAAAGTTCTCATCTCAACTGTAGGAAGGTGGCCATTACTTCTGCTCCATTCATTGGACTCCAACCAGGACTAAGTAGCTGCCACATGTGGTTTTTGTGGGAGGGGATGGGTGAGGCAGGATAATCGGGCTAAGCAGGTTTAGGATTGGCTACTATGAATGATTTCAGCAGGCTCTGGGGTTGAAGGTGCTGTCACTAGTTGTCCAGTGCCTGGCCCTGGGGCCATTAGGGCAGGGGGATATCTGCCTGGTGTGCGACAGCTTGATGAAGGAGGCAGCTGGGGCTATGGGCTTTGGACTAGTTGGTTTGCATGTGAAAGGTATGCTTAAAGGGCGTCATTTGTTATCTCTAAGAATTGTCTAGTCCCGGGGGCAGGGGGTGGGGGGCAATCTCCCCCCAGTCAGGGAGGCCTCAGATGCCAGAGCACAGAGAACACAGAAAACAAGAAAATGCAGATAATACAGCATGGATCCTGGATCCCTCGGTGGTGTTTTCACAGGTAGGTGAGCAAGGCGGGGGCCTGGAGTTCCGCCTCGCCTTTAGGACTTCACATGCTCATCTGATGTTCAGTGCTCTTTTTCTCCGGTGAAAATTTTGTGTGGAAAACATTCAAATTTACCTTTCACAGCATTCATCACTTCTCTCTCTGATCATCACCTGTCTGACCATACAGGCAGTAGGTCAGGTCTGCTGAATCTCCATTACCCCCTCTTAGACTAAATCCTAAAGGAGGTGTACTCAGAGGATATCTTCTGAGCAAACAGCATGCCAGCGCTCAGCCGTTTTAAAACTTGGTGCCACCACACACTGCTTAGTGATGTACATACATTACAGAAAGCTCTTAAGTCAACTCGGCATAATTGGCCTGGTTTTCAGGAGCCAGCTGGTCTACAATTAAGCTCTTTCCAGAATTTTGTGTGCGGTACCAGAAAAATTGATTACCAAAAGTGGACAATGTGGCAAACTACTATGATGTCATATTTCAGCTGCAAAAAGAACCCTGTAAATAGTTAATTTCTTTATTCATTAATGAATCCCTTCATCATAGCATTTACTAGATTCGTGGAGCAGAATATAGGCTCTGGGAACTCCGTAAGGAATAGGACATGGGCCTCTTCTCAGAGGATGAGGGCTTAGAGAGAGACAGGGAGACAATCATTTAGCAAACAATCAGCCCAGAAAGGTAAGGGCTGTCTGCTGGTTAAGTTTGGAAATATGCAGGCTTCGCAGAACTGTCTTGAAAGATGAGCAGAAATTTGTCAAGAAAAAGAAAGGGAGGGCATTTCAGGCTAAGGGAGTCATCTAGCTCTAACCTTGTTAACTGCATGACACAGGGCAGAATACCTGACATTTGAGCTCCCCCATCTGTAAAATGGGAGTATTATCTACTTCAGAGGGCGGTGGTGAGGTTTGAGTGAGTTAATTTGTACACAGCATTTAGAGCAATGCCTGGCATGTACAAGCAAAGGCCTAAAAGCAGGAGGGAGCCAAGTGCATTGGGGAACAGCAGGTAACCGGAATGGCTGACACATAAGACACTTGCAGGGGGAGGTTGAAGATCGGGCTGCAGATGCAGAAAAAGGGGAGTCTGCAAAGGGACCTTTTAGCTCCACGAAGAGATCCAGATTTTGTCTTGAAGAAGCTGAAATGCTATGGAAAGATTTTAAGCAGAGAATATCTGATGGGACTTGCACTTGACAAAGATCTTGCAGTATTTCACACTAGAACCTGAACAAAGGAGTAGCAGTGGGAACAGAGAGGAAGATATTTAGAGATAGAATTGATAAGTCCTGGGGAGGAGGGATGAGAGGGGTCAGGGATGCCTCTGAGGATTTCTGCTGGGACATTTGGTGGGAAGTGGGATAGATGAAGCCGGTCACAGAGCAGGTCCCAACATAAGTTCCAGTCCCTTCTCCTAGTAGTGTTTTCCCATACATACCAAAATTGAAAGCAATCAGATTCTTAACTTAATGTTTGTCTTTGAAAAATCAATTGTACAAAGTGAGACAGAATAACTTAACTGAGTGTAATTTTTATTTAAGCTGTGCTTTCTAAATGTTTAATACAAACCAACAGGAAAATGTGGCAGCTATAAAGATTAATGCAATCTTAGCTGCCATTAATAGCATAAGAATAATGAAATTAGGAGGGTAATAGCCCCCTAGTACTCTGTAGTCCAATTGAATAGTTCTAGACTTATACGCCATATTTCAAGGGACATGGACGTGAACCATATTCATTGATTCTAGAGGAGGATGACCAGGAGGACGAGAGGTCTTGAAATAACTACCCATGGGCATTTGTTTCACCTGGGAAGAAAGGAAGACTATCTGGGGGGTGGGGAGTGGAAAGAAGACAAGTAGGAACACTGGGCAGATGTTACTAAGGAGTCAGACTTAGGATCACTGTGAAGAAGAAATTTCTATCAGGGTTGCCCTAAAATAAACAGGCTGTCTCACAGAATGGCTAGAACACAGAGGAGGCTGATGACTGCTGTTAAAAAGGCTGGAGAGCCAATTCCTGCACTGGCTGGGAAGACAGACTACGGAATCTCTCAAGTCATTCCCAGTGTGAAGATCCAAGACAGTGTGGACATGTAAAAAGAAAGAGAAATATTAAAATCTATATATATTTTTTAATGCTCAGGTCTTACAAAAAAATTTTTTTTTCTTGATTTGCATATTGACTTCAGTATTTTTGGACAATTACAGGGCACTGTGCTGGGCACCTGTGAACACAGCAATAAAAAGACCTGATTTCTGCCCTGGAGATATTTACAGACTAGAAGGGACCGTGAGTTAGAGTAATGAATGTTATAATATGTATATTAATATTGGGCCGGCCCGGTGGTGCACTGGAGAGTGTGCCGCTTGAGAGTGCGGCAGCGCTCCTGCCGAGGGTTCGGATCCCATGTGGAGACCGGTTCCCGCTCACTGGCTGAGCGTGGTGCAGGCACGACACCGAGGGTTGCGATCCCGTTACCGGTCAGTAAAAAAGACAAAAAGGAAAAAAAAATAATAATATGTATATTAATATATAAACCTTTATGTTAATATATGTTAAATATAAGAAATACGAGGATACTTCAAAAAGTTTGTGGAAAATAGAATTGAAAGATAATACGATTTTTTTCATGGACTTTTTGAAGTGCCCTCTTATATAGTTTATCGCTCACTGATATTTTAAAGGGTCCCAGGCAAACCCGCAGCATGTGCTATGTGTCCTTTGCTGGGGGAAGAAATGATCACTTCTAAATGCAGGCGTAGAGCCGAATGCTGGAGGGTGGGGAATAGGAGAGGACAGTGCTGCCTTTAACTGAATTTCTTGGGTCGAAATTTTTGCTTTATATGTACCAGAAGTTCACACATAAAAACCAGACCAGCCATCCTATTATAGGGAGACTGATTTCCTCCAGAACACAGAATGTGGATTTTTGGGCAGGAGGGCGGGGGAAGTAGAGAACTGTTTTCTCCCTCATTTCCTTCCACCAGCAAGCCTTGGGCTGGTCATATCTGGGGATTTCAGCCGGCTCTGTAAGGTTCATCTACATGTCCCTACTGCACAGTCTGCTGCAGTGTGAGATCCTTCCTCGACACAGCTCTCGGGCTCTGGGTTCTCACCACCTTGCTTGAGTCCTGCTCCTGGGGACCAGCTATCGCCCTCTCTACTCTGCACACCTGGACCTCAGACCTCCCATGTGCTGTTGGCTGAGGTTTGGGTTCCAGGCGGTGGATGTCTTATGGCTTTCCTGTCCCCTAATCCAGCCTGCCTGGGTGCTCCCTCCTGACCCAGTGCCAGCTCCGAACCCTACACTCCGGCCTCCACTGACCCACCCATCGCCTGCCCCTTTCCTCTGCACCCAGTTCTGCCCCCTCCCGCACCTGCTCTCTCCCGCCCAGGGCCTTCAAGTACTATGGGAGCATGTCTCCAAGCTGTGAGAATGTGAGGGAAATGAGAAGGGGGCAGAAATATGCAGGTGAGCCTAGCGACTCCCTCTATCCCAGCTTCAAGGCAGGACGCCCAGTGCTGGCACTGCCAGGCGGGTGCTGAGCCTGAGAAAGATGCCGCCCCCGCCAGGGATCTCCCCATCGCAGCTGCAGCTCCCGAGCTCACCTGCAGGGGGCGCCGCAGGTCCAAGCAGGTGCACTAATGCAGCCTCTCCTTTGCAGTGCTCTTTCTGCCTCTGCTTCCTGAGCCTTCAGTGATCCCTGTTTGGAAGAAGGGGAGAGGGGGAGGGGGTAAGAGGGGGAAGGGGAGGCTGCCTTTGACCAGCGTGGTGAGCTGCTATCCAGCTTTGCTTTAATTTCATCTAGAATTATAAAACAAATTGGCACTAGAGTGCTCACAGGCACACACGCACACACAGAAAAAGTTCATGGCAAGATTAGTACATGTAGGTTTATGGCTTACTACACGTACACACAAACTCTCACCATGCAGACACTTCTACACACACAAACAGGCGCTTGCACACACACACAAGTATACTCACCATACAGTCAGCGCACACACATCACACACACATTTTTCACCATGCAACCTACACACACACACACACACACACACACGACTCACATTCACCATACAGTTACACACACACATAACCAGCCATAGATCCACATTCAACCATGCAGACTCCACACACATAACACACTAGTCGTCAGAAGGCAAGACTGACGTAGAGATCAAGATCTACAGACAGTTAAACATGTGACCTACTGAACAGAAACAGCCAAAAATTGCTGCTCATCAGCACCACAGTCAGAAGTAATTCATGTTGGAGCAGGGGTCAGCATAGAAAATCTAGCTTCCTGCCTCATCCTCAAATGCCTCCAGAGACAGTGGAGTGCCTAGAAATGACCTTCCACCACCTTTGTCTATGAGCACATACTTTGAATCATCTTACCTCCTTCTTAAGTATTCCCTTGGGTGAAATTTGGGGTCTGGCACATTATAAATACTCCATAATAATCAGTTTCCTTCCTTCCAGAGCACAGAACTTGAAGCCTGACATCCTGTTCAAACCCAAGTCTGCCATTACTAGCGGTGTGGCCTTGGGCTAGTAACTTCATCTCTCTGTGTTTCCATTTCCTTACCTGTAACTTGAAGATAATGGTAGTATCTCCCTTGTGAGAAAGATTAATGAGTTCATGTATGAGTTAGCTATGCTTGTTGTTTGCTCCAACCACAATTCTAGCCTTTCAAAACCACTTTGAGTGCTGACTTGGTCTTCTTTGTATTAGCTAATCTCCCATTTAGCACCACCTCGAAACCGCCTGCATATTTGGTCTCTGGGGGGTTCCTCGTATAGGGGTCAAGACATCTCCCCCATTCCCACCACTGCCCACCGCAGCACATTTCCCTCCTCCTTGCTTTTCCCAGACTGCTGACCCGGGCTTTCCCCAAGCCTCCCTTCTTTTGAGTTCTATGCTGTTTGCTGTGTATCTTCCTTACAGCCCCTGCTGACTTCCCTGCCTTGCCATCCTCTGGTCACCCAGGCTGGAAACCTGGAGACACAGAACACCTGCCTGCTGTTGTGAGACCCAGTCAATGCCAAGTCCTCCAGGATCTGCCTGCACATCCCTCCGTCTCCCCACAGGGAGCCTTGCTCTGTCTCTGGCTCAGGTTGTTGCCTACCTGGGCTCAGCCTCCAGGCTCTCCGTGCTGAACTAGACTGGGATCAAATATTAGAAATACTTTCTGCTTTTCTACTTGCTCTCATGTACAGCACTGCCAAATGAAACTTGCAAAGGAAGAGCTTCCTTCTGTTTAATTCTCGGCTTTATTCAGCTTCACTGAGAAAGCATTAACTCTGTGCCTGGCACCACTGTATCTATAGTCTCATTTAATCCCCCGAGCGAATGATTCTTTGTGTTGGGTGCCACAGTCACACCTATTTTTATAGGTGAGGGAACTAGAGCTTAGAAACGGGACATGCTCAGTGTAGGTGCTAAGGTAGGCAGCAGAGCAGGATTCCAGTGTCACACTGTGTAACTCCTGAGCCTAACTCTATCACCTGCCCATCAGGGACTTCCAAGCGGTGGCTAAGAAGAATGCACCAAAACAGTCCTGACTGTCCTTTTTTGTCCCCTGTTCCAATCAAATCCAACTTTATGCTTAACTTTTTCCTACCCTGTGCCTCTGCTCATGCCATTCAGGATGGACACCTTTCTTCATCACCCCCATCTCTCTCTCTCCCTTCAAACGCCACCTCCAATGCCATCGCCCACACAAAGCCTTTTAAAATCTTCTAACCAGCAGAGGCCTTTGTCTTCATCCATCCCGCATGGGACCTGGCACTTCTCTTCTTGCAGTTTTGCTAGTCTGGCTTGTATCATGATTACTGGTGTCCTTTCCCATCACTAGACGATAAGCCCTGTGAGGACACGGATTTAACCATTTCTTTCTAGCCCTTGCCTAGAAGAGCACCCTCTATAAAATCCATGCTCTGTAAGTGTATGCTGAATTAGTGGATTACCATTTGTTGACTTGAATGAATGACAGTGGAGTTAGACCACAGAGCACGGAGCAGACCACAGGACAGGGCAGACCACAGGGCACGGAGCCTTTTTCCAGGTTCATCACTGAGTCTATCTGGGTGGTTACGAGCCCACGTTGCCCCTTCTTGTCCAGAAGCAGAGCATGATAGATGTTGTGAAACGTCCTGGTAAACGTATCAAAAAAGAAAGTATCTCATATGCATTTCTTGCTCTTAGGGACTCACCCTGGTTCTCGGTGGGAGCTGCTTTCTTTTCTAAGGGCTCAAATGCCATCGCTTTGGTCTTCTATTCTAGAACTTATGTGGAGTTTGCCACCAAGCTTGCCAATGGTGATTTCTGAAATGTACCCTTTTGAAATTTGGGACATTTCCTTGACCCTTTGTTTTCTCCCTGGTCTGGTTTTCCTTCATCCTATGATCATATCTGATCATTCTGTTCATATGTTAACATTATGAAAAATCTCAGGCACCATTCACAACGTTATTTGGGGCAGTAGAAATCAGCCCTGTATTTGAAAGGTGCTGCTGAGAAAAATCAGGATATGATTTTTTTTTAAAGGCTCTAATTATTTCGGTTATTTAAACAGATTTATTCTCTGAGGCCTTTCTATGTGCTGAGTGGTTCTGGGCCAAGTCCTTCTCTTGGTAATTAATGACTTTAGATATGGCTGTGGTTGTCGGTCTTGTCCATAAATCACCCAGCCATGCATGACGGCAGTCAGCAGAAAAAGAACTCCCCAGGCCCTCATCTGCTGGATTCCGAAGAGTGTCCAGGCTGCATGGACATTTCTATGAGGGCTCAAGTTTCTGAATGTTATAAGCAACTCGGTAAAAGTGCACAGTTAATATAAAGTGATGTCCACTGAAAGCAGACTAAATTACAAGCCATAACCTTCTTGAGATAGCTGGTACCATGTGGCTTATCTCTATTACAGAACATGTCTGAAGATGATTGGTTTAGAAATAGTTGTCCTTTCCTGTGTTTTATTTAATTTTAACTCAGATGGTTGAGATGAGAAGTGGAAATCATTTTCTAGCAATAAGTTATTTCCAAACCAAGTTTTTTACCCTGTCAGGATTTTCTCCTAGTTACTCTGTTCCCTGACCATACACACTACCAACTCAACCCTTAGCTTCTTAAAATGTTTGCAGTTCCCTTTTATTATAACTTAAATTTACAAGTCTTCTCTTCCTATTTGTAAACCTTGATTCTTCCCTTAATCAGCATGTGATGTTTTTCACTTTTTAACCTCTCATATCTCATATTTTTTAGTTTACGTTTCCTATGTGTAAAAGTTATACTCTATACCACACCAGCCTGTGAGAACAAATGCTATCACCTTTACATTTATGTCCCAATTCAAATGGAATCTAGGGAGAAACTCCAGACTTTTCCAGGGGTCCCTTCCCTAAACATCTCTGAGCGTCCCTAGCAATACTTGTAATCATGTCCCCATCTCCTACCTGCTATTGTCTGCAGGGAGAACAGACTCCCTTCTCAACAGGGCTATGGTCCCAACAACACCCCCTCCCTCAAACTCCACAGCCTTTTCTCTAAATAAACACACACAGAGAGTAAAAACTATGTATCCTATGCAAACATGGCTTCTAGAAAAGACGGTAGGGATTCCTCTTGCAGCAACGTTGCTGTGTGTATGCTGTCCCCTCTTAGGATGCTAGTGCCACCATGCCTTGAAGTCTTATCCCACCACGCTGCCCTCTGACACTCCTTAGCCCACCCTGTCTCTATTTCTCCCTCCCACCCTGTGTTAACTGCAGATAAACTTTCCCAAGGGTTCCAAGAGTGGTAACCATTTTAATTCATCTATATGCAGGTGTTTCCCACAAGATACACCTGCGACCAAGATGGCCAAGTCAGGATATGTAGTGGTGTGGATGCCCCATGGGGCCAGGAGCCTGCACTCACTGTCCAGCAACTTAAAGAAAGCTGGATGCTGTGACCGGATCACGCATACAGGCTCCCCTGGTCCCCGCTCCCCACCCTTTGACTGCAGGGTGAGAAGGAAGCGTTGTCCTTTCTATGCTCTGGCCTCATCATACACGTTCAGTGGCGATGGTAGTGGTGGGTGGTGGGTGGCGTGTGAGCACAGAAGGATGAAGGGAGGGGGTGGGAGTGGTGTCAGGGTCCTGGCCCTTTCCAAAAACTCCTCGACTCATATGAAAATTCGTGAGTCTGAAGAGATGAGTGCGAAGCTGCTGTCCAACTCTGGGCAGCTATGGTTTTTAAATGCAAAAGGATATTTGGTGGGACATGTGGTGCCTACTTCTACCCCGCTTCACAATCAATTTTGAATTCCAAGCCTTCAAGTCCGGTCAAAAAAATATCTTTGTTTGCAGAAATCCCTGGCTAGTTGGCTTTTTCTGCTAGTGGAACTTTTCCATTGTCTCTGTGGTGTGTTCTGTACCGCCCAGACCCTGGAGCCCAGAAGGAGATGAATACTGCTGTTTCTGGAAGCTCTGACGATTACTGGCCTCATTCCACCTTTAATAAGAAATAAATCCCTGTGTGTTCTTTAGAGCCTGTGCCCCATTCTGGTTCCCAGGATGCAGACCACAGTGACAGCCTCAGGCAGGGTAGGAAGCCACTTTCCTTTTCTCCACAGGGACTAGCTGGACAAGAAAAGACAAAGGCCTCTGAGGAAGTGGTTCCTTTAATTTCTTCTGCCTGGGACTCCACTGGTTCTCATCCCTGCCCCGAAGCCTGTGACAGCTACCCCCATGTCCTAGGGAATCTGCTCCCCTGCCCACAGCTTTCATCACCCCATCCACCTCTCTACGGCATTCATTACTTTCCACCCCATTTTATGGTTTTGGACAGTGGTGCATTGGTAAATGCTTAATAACTAGTGCTCCAAAAAAGTGTGTGTATACATATAGATATAAAGATAAAGATATACATGCCTATATGCATCTATACACATATATAAATACAAATACAATCAGACATTCATATCTGTGGGATCCACATTTGTGGATTCCACCAATAGCGGATCAAAAATATTCTTTAAAAAAGAACCAATAAAAAATAACACAAATAAAAAAGCAATACAGTGTAACAACTATTTACATAGTATTTACATTGTATTAGGTACTATAAGTAATCTAGAGGTGATTTAAAATATACAGGAGGGTGTGTATAGGTTATATGCCAATACTCTGCCATTTAATATAAGGTACTTTAGCATCTGCACATTTTAGTATCCGAGGGAGGTCCTGGAACCAATTCCCCATGGACACTGAGGGACATACATTTGTTATAAATTTTACTGATATAAAGAACCTACAGCATACAATTTACAAATAATTATAAAATGTACAATATTCTTAATCATAAATTACATGTTTCCAAAAGATTCTCACAGAATGCTTTTACTGATTTTTGCTAAATTTTTGCACCCATGGCCAACTAATGGCTGCAACTGATGAGTAAGTACAGTTCTGACATGACTGTTGGCTGCCATATAACGAGTCACCCAAAAGCAAAACAATGAAAAATACGTTGGGATGTCACTTGGCAGTCAATGACATGAGCAACTTCTTTGCTGTACTTGATAATGGTGTTGAATATTGGAGGAATATTTTGTCGATTTTTGTGTTATTCACAATGAAATGGCTACAGACATAACACCTTTTAAAATTTTAATCAGCATTTTTAACATTTTATCCATTATTTCTTAAATCTAGCAAACAAAAAATAAATCTCAATTTGCCAATTTATGTGGTGCAGATACTCCTACCATGGCAACTTGAAGCCACCAACATGGTGTCACTGAAGGTAGAGTTAGAAAGACATGTGGTAGCACACCATTACACAGATAGAATACACCTAAAAATCTCGAGCATAGATAAAAATTTAGAAAGTGATGAGTTTTGAGTATTTATTACCTTTGTTTTCAATGGAATTTATTTAATTCTAAGTTTACATGCTTTATTTTTTTAACTGGCTTTTTAAAAACTGGCTTGCAAAATTCCTGAAAATTCAGCAATTGGCTCTGCATGCTAGTTCATACTGGGGCAGGCTGGCCTCAGCACACCACTGGTTATGGCTAAATAGAAGGTATCTCCCCTTGCAGACCCCAGGTCCAGGAGGACAGGCTCCAACCTCGAATTGCCTTCATTTCCCCCACAGCATCTCATGCATATCAGATATGACGGAGCAGAAGGACAGGCGTGAGCGAAAGAAAATGTTTCCTCCTTCAAATCTACTTCATGGTTATCGTACTTTTCCTCTGGCTTCAGCCTCCTCCTGCTCTGTGTCTCACTATCCCCCACACATTGGTTATTTCTCCTGTTCTATGTAGGCTTCTACGGGACTCGGTCTTACGTGTGGTCCTCAACTCCTGGGAGTGAGAAGGTAGAATTAGAGCTCCCATTTCTTGGCCTTTTCTATGATGAAAGTTAACCTTTGTCAAGTTGCAATTCATCACACATATTATTGTTCTTGGTGATTCCTCTCTATCCAGAAACCTGCTAGTTTTATTTTTCATATTTGGGATGAGTCTGTTCCTTTTTCTATTTACCTTTTCTCAGAATGCTCTTTCAGAACTGAGCTAACTGGCCAGCCCTTGTTTTACTGAATCTTGAACTATAGTTTGAAAAACAAGGACCCAAGTTTGGGCACAGATGGATTAAATGGAAATTTTCTCAATATGTTTCAGAACTATATGAACATTTGGTCCTACTTTTCAATTAGTTTTTGCTAAAGATAATTCCTTCTAAAGCTACATAAGCTCATGGCAATGCTCAAAGAAAAAAGTACATCTGATATACTGCACTAAGGATTATTTCCTGCAGTCTCTAATAGAAATAAAAAAAATTACAAACATTCTCTTTCTGCAGCCTATTAGCTAGTGGCTACAGGAATCTGTCTAGCCAACATGAACATCTGCCATCCAGGTGCATGCGGTTTTGTTAGCCTTTTCCCACAGAGAATGTTCAACATCTTTTTAAAGGTAAAAGGAAATTGTTTTTAGTTTATTTCTTTATGAAGTTTTTGACTGGATTAAAACGTCAATATTAATTGAACTTAAACTGCCTAATAGAAAATTTTTTATAAAAAATAAACCAATGCTTAATTCCCAGAGAACAGAAACAGTAGCTTTCTGTTCTATACTGCACAGTGCTTACCTGGCTCAGTGCATGGTAAAAATAAGGATCTGTAAGTTGATTTGTTGGATGAATGAATTTATTTATTCATGAATAAATTTTTTATTCATGAATGAACTTACTTATTCACTCATTACATTTCTTCCTTTCCTTGCATTTTATCTGCCATTTTCTTTATTCTTTGGACTCAGTAACACTTTTCATATCATTTTCAATAAGAGAGTTGAATAAATGCATATTTACCTGAATTGAAAAGAGAAATGGAAACAGAGAAAATCTTTAGCAAATGGGACTAAAAATATCCCAGTGAGTTTGAAAATTAATCCAGTGAAATATTCCAGGTGTTTTGGATGAGGGAATTCTATCCCAGACATGTCACATTCTTACTAACCTCTGGTCTGGTTGAAGGGAGATTCTTCTAATCCAAAACATCCTGTGATTTTAATTTAATTACTAAACAACACATTGTGCAAGCTAAGTTAGATTTCACGATGAGTTAGCAGAAAGTCTTGATAACAAAAACAGATGCTACCCAACGCAATAAAAATGACTGCATCAGGCCAAACAGCCAGAGGCAGGTACAAACCAGCTAGAAGAGGCTTTTATTTAGTGTGCTGTCAGGAGCAATAAGATTGTGTTTCACTTGGGTTTAAAACTTTAATTTTACATCCTTTTAACATAAAACTATGCTTGCTATCTACACATCAAGTAGTCCACCTTGTTTTTTTTTTTTACTCCCTTTCCTTCTTTTCCCAAATAACTTATTTTTCTAGGTTCCGCCAACCTTTTTTCTTGCCTTTTACATCTGTCTGTTCCCTGTCCCCGTGAATCTCTCAACTGCTTTTCTACCTCTCCTCTCCTATCCCACCCCACATTTCCCTAAGGAACTCCAAGAAGCAAACAGAAGGTAAAACCTCTGTTCAAGAGTATTTGAATATTCATCCATTTGTTCATGCAACAAATATCCATTAAGCATCTTCTATGCAAAAGGCATTTTGCTTGGTTTGTGGGGCACATCCAAGAAAAAGAAGTTATTATTTCTATTCTTCAAGGGAAATTTAAATTTGAAGCAAAATTGAAGCAGAAAAGGGAACAGGAGAAAGATGGAGCTGATATATATACATATATATATATATATATATATATATATATACACACACACACACACGTATAAGACAAATGAAAGCCCTACCAGGCTGTAAATAGAATAGATCTCAAACCAAACACATCATGTTTCTCTACAAAACAACTTCCTCTTTCAGCCTTCTCTGTTTTGTCATGGTCCCACAACTGTTCCTCTGTCTTCCAGTAGTGTTTGATTGTACCTGTCTTGTGTCCACCTCTATTTGTGTTATTTATACGTTTGCCTGCTTCTTGAGCAGGACTATGTCTTAAGCCTGGAATGTCATGGCTAATCTGATTCCTACACCATCCACATCTCTGGAGATTACTCCAGTTGCTAGCATAAATAGGTGCTCAAAAAATATTTGTTGAGTTGAACTAAGTCCTTATGGTTTCACAAGCTTATAAAATATGCTTCAGATGAAACAACCATCTTTTACACTGCAGAGTTTGTTTTATATGCAAATGGATCCTTCTATGAGGAGCCAAGTGTGTAGAAACTCAGGGAGAACCAAAGCAAGATGTCTGGGGCTCTATGCTCTGTATGTTCTTGGTAATTGACTGAAGAGTATTGGTTATCTGCCTGACCTTGTGCTTGGTGAGTCACATACTGATGAATGGGGATTCCGTGTTGCTACCACTGTTCGTTCTGTTTTCTAGTTTCCTACTCTGGTTTCAAATACTCTGCAGCTAGAAATTACCTTGGTAACTCCCAGTTACCAGATATTATTTTCTGGCCCTCAGTTCCTCTGGGGATGCCACTAGCCTGGCATATTAATGGTTTCCAAATAAGGATCCCTTCCAAACAGAAGAGCAGCTTGGATACATAGTTATGGTCTCTGATCCTTTTCTGAAGTATACTCTCCTGATGACCTCATGGGAAACCAAAACCCCTAAAACTGAACCAGTTGAGGAAGTAGGTGTATCTGCAGAGATCTCTCTCATCTTATAAGCCTATGAAGAAAATGAGTTGGCATATGAGTTAGCCATTGTCAGAAACTGCTATGTAACAACCAACCACAGATCCTTGCGGTCAACAACAATGAATGTTCATTTCTAGCACCTGTGAATGTTAGCCAGTCTAGGCTGGGCTCAGCAGGGTGGCTGTGCTGGTCTCAACCAGACTCAACTCAGGCATCTGGGGATCTGATGGGGATCAGCTCTCTGTGAGCTGATATTAGATGGGTTTGGCTGAGTGACTTGTCTCTGCTCCACGTGTCCACGTCCTAGACTATCCTGGACATGACAAAAGCACAGCAGAACAAGCTAAATCACATAAATGATTTTGCAGGCCTCTGGTTCTATCATGCCTATGATATCCCATTGTTCAAAGCAAGTCATATGGCTGAACTCAGAGTCCAGGGATGGAAAAATAATGTCCTCCTTCTGATGGGAAGAACTGTAAAGTCAGGTAGCAAATGGCTTTGTTACAAGGAGAGATGAAAAATTGGAGCTGTCAATACACTCTAACACAGTTGGAAGAACAATGTTTATGCAGTGACATCCATTTATCTCTTCTCTCCTTTCTTGATATTTTTTGCATTCTTTGCTCTTCTCAAATAACAGTATCACCTTGAGTGACATTCATACTCGAGTACTTCTTCTATTCCACCCAATTCTAAAGCTCTTTGATTTCTACTCCTCATAATGGAGTCATTCAGGAGAGGGGAGAACAGATATTTCTCAAGGCCTTTTTGAATGCTAAAAATCACTTTACATTTTCCCTTCACCTTTGATCCCCATTTACTCTCATCCCCAAATTATTGGCTTTTAGTGTTTTATGGTGGGATCTCCAGAATCCTCCCTTAGTGTCCCTTCCACTATCCCATACCGTGCCTTATTGCAATTAGCATGACTATTTTCCTGACTTGGTAATCATTAGTGAAGCCCAGAGTTCCCTGAATTATTCCAGAAAAAGAGGACTTTGAGACAAAACAATGTCAGTTTCCTAAACCAAATTCCTGATGACAGCTCTGCTTTTTAAATCAAAGCTACCACGTGTTTCTACCACAGTGCCAGTGCTTTAACTCTGTGAGCTTCTGTTGGATACAGAACAGCAACATCGACTCTGAATAAAACACTTTACATGGAGTATTTAAACTCTGTCACTAGGTTAGATCTTTTTTCCCCACATCCTTGTTGCAAACTTCCCAACACTTTCACATAGTCCATAACATACATGGAAAACATTTTCCCATGCCTAGGACTTTTTGTCAGTGATGGAGTTTGTATGTATTGTCCTCCAAGAACTCATGGAAATCTGATCCATGGTGTGGCAGTGTGAGTCACTGGGGAAGATCCCTCATGAATGGATTAATGCTCTCCCTAGGCAGGGAAGTAATGAGTGAGTTCTCACTCTATTAGTTCCCACAAGAGCTGGTTGTTTAAAAGACCCTGGCACCTCCTCTCTCTCTCTTGCTTCCTCTTGCCATGTGATCTGCTTGTACCCACTGGCTGCCTGCCACTTTCCACCATGAGTAGAAGCAGCTGTCCCAGAATTGTAAGCCAAATAAACCTCTGTTCTTTATAAATTACCCAGTCTCAGGTATTTCTGTTATAGCAATACCAAATGGACTAACACTGAAAATTGGTACCAAGAGTGGGGTGTTGCTATTCCAATACCTGAAAATGTGGGAGCAGCTTTGGAACTGGGAAATGGGCAAAGGTTGGAGGAATTTGGAGGACTTAGAAGACAACAAAAAGATGAAAGAATGCTTGATCTTTTAGAGTTAAATGGTTAAGTCATTGTGACCAGAATGTTGATAGAAAAGTGGACAGTAAAACCATGTGGATGATGAGGTCTCAGATAGAAATGAGAAACTTATCAGGAATTGGACAAAAGATCACCCTTGCTACACCATAGGAAGGAACTTGGCTGCATTGTGTCCATGCCCTTGGACTTTGTGGAAGGTGGGACTTAAGAGTTGTGAACCAAAATGTTTGGCAGAAGAAATTTCTAAGGAGCAAAGCATTAAGGAAGCTGCATGGTTACTTTTAACAGCCTACTCTGAGTTATGGCGGCAAAGGCAAAGGCATGGTGTAAAGCCAGAATTAAAAGGGAAGCAAAGCATAAAGATTTGGAAAATTTGCATCCTGGCAATGTGGTAGAGAAGCAAAGAGTAGCAGGAAAATGCAAGGATGAAGCAGATAAACTGGTTGCTAAAGATATTAGCTTGGCAGTGAAGCATCCAGATGCTAATAGCCAAGACAATGAGAGAAAAGTCCTGAAGGCATTTCAGAAGTCTGGAAGGGTGCCCCACCCATCACAGGCCCTGAGGCCTAAAAGGACTGAATTGTCCTGGAGGATAGACCCAGGATGCAGCTGCCCTCAGGAACCAGCTCCCAGCAACCCAGCTGCTCTGTCTGGAGCATCCCTGCCTCAAGTAGCCCCAAATGTGGTTCATGCAGCAGCTCTGGAGAGTAGAAGCCTGAAACCTCAGTGGTGTCCACATTGTGTTAAGTCTGCAGGTTGGCAGGAAGTGAGAGCAGTGGAGATGTGCCAGCCTCCACCCAGATTTCAGAGGACATATGGAAAAGCCTGGGTGCCTAGGCAGAGATCTGCCACAGGGGTGGAGCCACCACAGAGGCCATCTACTAGAGCAATGCCAAGCAGAAAAGTGGGGTTAGAGCCCCCAGAGAGAGTCCCCACCAGGGAAATGTCTAGTAGAGCCAAGGCTGTGGGGCTGCCACCAGGACCCCAAATCTGTAGGGCCACTGGCAATGTACAACATCAGCGTAAAAAAGCCACAGGCACCAGCCCAGCCCAATGGGCTGTGCCTGGCAGAGATGTGGGAGCAAGGGTGCCTCAGGCTTTGGGGACTCAGTTGCCCAATTGTGCCCAGGATGCAGGAGTTGGAGTCAAAAAAGATTATTTTGGAGCTTTAAGATTTAATGTCTGCCCTGCTGGGTTTCAGACTTGTTTGGAGCCTATTTCTCCTTTCCTCTGGCCTATTCCTCCCTTTTGGAATGGGAATGCATACCCAATGTCTGTTCCACCATTGTATCTTGGTAGTAGATAAATTTGTTTTTGATTTTCACAGGTTTGCAGCTGGACGGACTTTTGCTTTTGGTCTCAGATGAGACTTTGGATTTTGAACTTTTAAGTTTGTGCTGGAGCAAGATAGAATGATTTTATTTTGTATGTGAGAGGGACATTAGTTTGGGGAGGACAGGGGCAGAATGATAGAGTTTGGATGTGTTGTCCTCCCAGAACTCATGGAAATCTGATCCACAGTGTTGCAGTTTGATTCACAGGCGCAGATCCCTCATGAATGGATTAATGCTCTCCCTAGGTGGGGAAGTAATGTGTGAGTTCTCACTCTATCACTTCCCACAAGAGCTGGTTGTCTAAAAGACCCTGGCACCTCCCCTCTCTCTCTTGCTTCCTCTTGCCATGTGATCTGCTCATACCCGCTACCTGCCTGCCACTTTCCGCCATGAGTAGAAGCAGCCTGAGGCTTGTGCCAGATGCAGCTGTCCCAGAACCGTAAGCCAAATAAACCTCTGTTCTTTACAAATTACCCAGTCTCAGGTATTTCTGTTATAGCAACACCAGACAGACTAATACAGTCAGTCAGGAGAAGCAGCAAGAGATGGCACGGAGGAGAGTTGGTGGGAGATGAATAAAATGATTACCACCAGGGGGAAAAGTTGGGAAAGACATTGAAAGGGCAAAAGAGAGGACAGAAAATCTCTTCAGTGGAATGTCAGCTCATGATGCTATGCTAGATTGTTTTATCTTGCAGGGGTGAGCACCGCTGACTTTTCACTAGGCTATTCTACAACTCTGTTAAGGTGGAAATTAACTCGTAGGTAACAGCCACACAAGCGATTCCTATTCCCAGCAGCACAGATGATCCCTGTTCATGGGAATGTAAAAGAACTTTCTCAGGTAGAGACTGTAAAAACCAGTTGCCATATCGCACTGGTTCCCTCATGAATTAATAATAATAAACTCATGAATTAACGATGGTCATTTTATTTCTATATGAGTCTTGATTTTACCTTTATGGATTGTTTTTTTTTTTTCCTTTAAATTTTTATTTTGTCAGTATACAATGTGGTTGATTATTATGATCCATCACCGAAACCTCCCTCCCTCTTCCCTCTCCCCACTCCCACCCAGAAATGTCCTTTCTGTTTGCTTGTTATAACATCTTCGAAGAAAATTGTAGTTGTTATATCTTCTTCCCCCCCCCATTTTATTTGTGTGTGTGTCTGTGTGAGTGAATTTGTTTATTTATTTTTAGCTCCCACCAATAAGTGAGAACATGTGGTATGGTCTAGTTTCATTCTCCTGCATATGGATATCCAGTTATCCCAGCACCATTTGCTGAAGAGGCAGTCCCTACCCCAGTGAATAGGCTTGGTGCCTTTGTCAAAGATCAGATGGCAGTAAGTGTGTGGGTTGATTTCTGGATTCTCTATTCTATTCCATTGATCAGTGTGTCTGTTTTTATGCCAGTACCATACTGTTTTGGTTATTATAGCTTTGTAGTGTAGTTTAAAGTCAGGTAGTGTTATCCCTCCAGCTGTAGTTTTTTTTTGCTCAGCATTGCTTTGGCTCTGCGTGGACTTTTGTTATTCCATACAAATGTACGGTTTGGTTTTTAATACTACATTGCTGGTCTAGTTTCATTCTCCTGCATATGGATATCCAGTTATCCCAGCACCATTTGCTGAAGAGGCAGTCCCTACCCCAGTGAATAGGCTTGGTGCCTTTGTCAAAGATCAGATGGCAGTAAGTGTGTGGGTTGATTTCTGGATTCTCTATTCTATTCCATTGATCAGTGTGTCTGTTTTTATGCCAGTACCATACTGTTTTGGTTATTATAGCTTTGTAGTGTAGTTTAAAGTCAGGTAGTGTTATCCCTCCAGCTGTAGTTTTTTTTTGCTCAGCATTGCTTTGGCTCTGCGTGGACTTTTGTTATTCCATACAAATGTACGGTTTGGTTTTTAATACTACATTGCTGGTCTAGTTTCATTCTCCTGCATATGGATATCCAGTTATCCCAGCACCATTTGCTGAAGAGGTCTAGTTTCATTCTCCTGCATATGGATATCCAGTTATCCCAGCACCATTTGCTGAAGAGGCAGTCCCTACCCCAGTGAATAGGCTTGGTGCCTTTGTCAAAGATCAGATGGCAGTAAGTGTGTGGGTTGATTTCTGGATTCTCTATTCTATTCCATTGATCAGTGTGTCTGTTTTTATGCCAGTACCATACTGTTTTGGTTATTATAGCTTTGTAGTGTAGTTTAAAGTCAGGTAGTGTTATGCCTCCAGCTGTAGTTTTTTTTTGCTCAGCATTGCTTTGGCTATGCGTGGACTTTTGTTATTCCATACAAATGTACGGATTGGTTTTTAATACTACATTGCTGCGTCACTTTCAGATTACAATCTCCACTGTCACTTCCACTTATTCTGTCCATTCAGCTTGTAAAGAAATGTGTTTAAATTTATTAAAACCATAATTGACTTTATCTTATTATTTTCTATATATTTTTCAGAAGTAAACAACTTTCATAAAGGCAAAGGCTTTGGTATCAAACGAAACCAAGAGGCCCAGGATGAGTATGTTGGCAGCACCTGGTGCCGGGCATGGCTCTGACACACACTCCTTTGCAGAGGTGGTTGGGAGCCACTCAGAAGACGTAAGCTAGGAAAGAGAAATCAAGGCCGGTGGCTCAGGGCAGAGAAGTCAGCTTTTAGGCCAGAAAATGCTAAGCTGTTCAAGGCATTCAGTATTTGGAAAAGAAGATTAAAAAAAGAATTGGTGGTCAAGCAACTCCTTATTCTAATTAGCAGCTAAGTTTTATCTAGAAAAAAAGAGAGGAAGAATTTATAAAGGAACTGGAAGCAACCAGAAATAGGGAAAAGATAAGCACCTCAAAAGAGCCTGAGTTGCTACAATTTGGCTTGTCCAGGCTCCTGCAAGGTATTTATCTGATTGGAAGGAAAAAGACAATCTATGGGCTCAGGGATACAAAAGAGAAATACCTAATTTCTGCTTGTTCCTCTAATCAGAGGCTGTAGGCTGCTTGCCCAGGGCTGAGGCCTTCAGAACCTTAATGCTAAGCTGCTTGGAGCTTCTGAAACGTTTTACAGGGTGGGCCCTCCAGCAACAGTCTTGCTTCTCTCTATAAACACCCTTATGGTTTCCCTCAATTGTTTTCCCTCAATTTGAGTTTGCACCTGTGACTAAAAATTATATTTTTAAGCATTTTTGAGGTCATTTACACAGATTTAATGGAGTGACCTCATTTACAGAAGTCAGCCAGAACTGAAGTTAAGTTCAACTTCACTCGTGTATGAATAAAATCACCCCAGCAGTGACTCAAAATACATGTCGGGAACTTGCCCTGCAAAACCCTCTTTTTTGGCAACACCCGGCCAGGGTGATCATTTCTTTGTGCCCTTTGTGTGTTTATCTTAAATACACAACTGCTGAAGTTGTCTGAATTAAATTTCATTCTGTGATCAAACTTTTCTTTAGTTTTCAAGGTTATTTGAACAGCAGATCTAATTCTTAACCAATTTGGCATCATGAAGTTTTCTAGTCTAACATTTATCTAAGTGGCAAACAGGATAGTCCCAAGAGAGACCCGTGATTTACAGTCTTGGATGTTGTTCATGAGGATGAGTGTGTTCCTGTCCCAGGCACTGTGCTAAACATTTCCTAGATACCATCTTTTTAAATTCTCACCTTGTGGGGTTGGAATTATTATCCTAATACTAGAGATGAGACAATAAACAAAATGTTGAGACTTAAAGGTTAATTCATTTGTTTATGATCACACAGCGAATAAGACTAATTTTAGGTCCGGAACACTTGCCCTAAACCTCCAAGCCCTTCAGGGGCTCTTTAATTAAGGTGCTTCAGAAATACCCGTTGGCCACCTGGCAGGTGAATAGTTATGCCCGCAGCAAAGAAGAAATACACACTTTTCCTCCCCTTCAACTGTTTACACTCAAGAGTTCTCTTAGATTATAGCAAAGTCCTTCATGTTGTCGTTGTTTATGATCAAAGCAGATTTAAGAAGACTTTCTCCAGTAGAATCAAGAAGACATTTTTTTCCATAGCAACCTCCAAGATCCATCCACCTTCAAACCCCAAGGTCTGTCTTTGCTATTGTCTGTCATCTTCTACGTTTACAGGCCTTCTAGAATAGAGGTTCTTAATCTGGGAGTTCATGAGTTTGGATTTTGTCAAATGCACTTTCTGCATCTACCATGATGATCTCATGATTTTTGTTTTCATTCTCTCCGTATGACATATTACATTAGTTGATTTTCCAATATTAAACCAACCTTCCATCCCTGAGAGAAATCTTATTTAGTCATAGTGTATAATTATTAGTTTTTTCTTTATTTAACTATTCTTTATTGTGGTAAAATATAGATAAGACAAAATTTGCCATTCTAACCATTTTTAAGTGTATGATTCTTTTTACATGTTGCTGGATTCAGTTTACTAGTATTTTATTGAGGGTTTCTGTGTGTATTGAATGTGGATATTGGTTTGTAGTTTTCTTTTTTGTGTGTGACGTCTGTCTAGTTTTGTATCAGGGTCATACTGGCCTCATAAAATGAGCTGGAAAGTGAGTTTTTTTACTTCTATTTTTGGGATGAGTTTGTCTGACACGTAGGGTGGAGTGTGATTATGGTGGGCTTTGATTGCCAAAAGTGGGGCTGCCCGCACTTTGTAACAAGGCAATGAGAAACCATTGGAGATTGAACCAGAGAATATGCGTTTCAATAATGTCTAACTCACTACAGGTTCAGTAAATATGACTTTAAATAGAAATTCTCCTCATAAGATAGAGAAGGGGAGTTAAAAATCATATAGTTTAGGAGGCAAATAAAAAAAATCATACAGTTTAGGAGGCAAATGAAAATATATCTGCAATAGACAAGAAAGGAATAGGTTTTTATTGGTGCCTTAAAAATATGTCAGGTGGTAGAGATAGGCATTTGAAAAAAGAATTTACTTATAAAAAATTTATTATGAAAGTAATAAACAGAAGTAGAGAAGATAAGGTAATGAACCCCCCTCCCCCATGTTCTGATCTTGCATTCTTCAACAATTATCAACACTAGTTTTGTTTTGCTTTAGTCTAGTTTTATTTCCTCTACACCCCTTCTACTTTTAGCCCCTACTCCTACCCCTGCTGAATTATTTTGCAGAAAATTCCAGATATCAAAATAATTTTATCCAGGGCCGGCCCGGTGGCGCACTGCTACAGTGCGCTGCTTGGGAGCGCAGTGGCGCTCCCGCCGAGGGTTCGGATCCCACATACAGACCGGTTCCCGCTCACTGGCTGAGCGAGGTGTGGGAGCAACACCGAGGGTTGTGATCCCGTTGGCAGTCCCGGTCCGGTACGGGCGCGACACTGAGGGTTGCGATCCGTTGCCGGACATGAAAAAAGACAAAAAAATAAATAAATAAATAAATAATTTTATCCAAAATTATTTAGGTATATATCTCTAAAAAATAACAACTTTAAAAGCATAGCTCTATAAACATCATTGCACCCCCAAATCAACAATATTTCCATAACATAATTAAATATCCAGGCAATGTTCCAAATATCCCTGATTGCCCCCCCCCCAATTTTTATTTTAGTTAGTTTGTTCAAATCAGGATCTAAACTAAGGCCTTTCTTTATATTGCATTTGGTTTATGTGTCTCTTAGTCTCTTTTACCTTTTTTTTTTTGTCTTTTTTCGTGACCGGCAACGGATCGCAACCCTCAGTGTCGCGCCCGGACCAGACCGGGACCGGCAACGGGATCGCAACCCTCGGTGCTGCACCCGCACCTCGCTCAGCCAGTGAGCGGCCGGTCCGCATGTGGGATCCGAACCCTCGGCGGGAGCACCGCCGCACTCCCAAGCGGCGCACTGTAGCAGTGCACCACCGGGCCGGCCCTCTCTTAGTCTCTTTTAATCTATAGTTTACCCTTCCCTCTTTTTTCTTTTTTTAATTTTATTAATATTTTTTACATTCTATGATGTTGCAGAGCAGTTGGGAGGGAGGGGGAGAGGGGAAGGGGAAGGAAATGGAATGGAAGAAGGAGGAAGGAGGAGGGGTGGGATTGAGGCCTGTGGCAGCCCCCACATTTCCACAGGGGAGACTGAGGGGCTTCCAGCAGTGGCTTGGTCATTGCCAGGCTGGGTGCAGATGTCAGGGGATGTCATCTTCACCCCCCACCTCCCCAGCTCAGGAACCCGGGCCCTTCTTGCTGAGGCTTGCTGGTCATTGCTGGGCTGGCTGCACATCAGGGGGCATGGCTGAGGCCCAAGACACCCCACTGCCCCCGCTTGGGGGTTGCTTATGTAGGGGGTGGGTGTGGACAAGGCCCTCGGGCCCCCCTCACCCCTCCCCTCGCTCAGGAGAGCCCAGGGCATTTCCTGCGGCGGTTTGGTGGTTGTCGCTGGGGTGGTTACACTTCTGGTGGGGTGGAGGTGGGGGGGTGGGGGGGGTGGAGGAGGTGGCCAAGGCCGGAGGCACTCATCCTCGGGACTGGTTGTAAGTGTCAGGGGTCATGGCTGAGGCCCCTGACCCTGCCCCCTTTCTGGCTTGGTAGCCCAGGGAACTTCTGTTCCTTCTAGGTGTCATAGGTGTTCTTTGGTGAAATTAGACATTTACTAGTTATCAAACTTTGTCTCTGATTGTGGGTAGTTTGTTTTTTCTTTCAGTTCTGTGCTGGATTATTTGCTGTTCCCACCACTTAAACTCTGCACTGGAACTAATTTGTTTTCCTTTGCTTACTTCTAAAGTGGGGGAACTTCCTGTGGGGACCAGCACTTGAGCTCTGTGGTTGAGCTAAATTGCTGCTTTGCTGTTTATTCCCTGGGGAAGGCTTTTTGTGCAGCTCAGGTTTTAATGGTTGACTTTTAGGTACTTCCAGATCTGGTGAAATCTGGTGCACCTGGGTTGTATAGAAACACTGGTCTGGGCCTGAGTCTTTTCATCAAACCGTACCCCTTGCTATTCTATATTCATGACCAGTCTCCTCTGAGTGGTCCTGCACTGATTGGGGGGCAGATCAGCTGTCCTTGCTGTGCCCAGTGTTCCCCTGGTGGGTCCAGCTCCCCGATCACCCATGCTGCAAACACTTCCAATGGGACAGGCCATGCTCCAGTCCTTTGGGATGTCTCACAAGCCACTGAGTGGCTCCATTTATTCAGTTTTGTGGCTCCTCATTCCTATGTGGGTCCAAGAGAACCCTGTTGGTGGTACTGCTGGCCTGGGGGCCACCAAGGCCCTCTTCTCCCCTACTGCCTCCAAGCAACTTCATCTGAAGGGCACAGCTATGGCTTTTTTTTTTTTTTTTTTTTTTTTTTTTAATTTTTTTTTTTTTTAANTTTCTCCTTTATTATACCATAGGACAATAGCTGCATAATTCCTTATACTCGTATACTAGGAGCAAGCTAAAGCATCTGTGAGTCAGTTCTCTGCCAAAATCAAAGAAGGAAGTGCTTGTGGCTATGAAAGCTTTGGAAAGCATTGGATACTTGAGAAAGAGTAGTTCCTTGCCTTTTAGTACCTTTGTCAAAGCTGAAAGAGTACAACAGTAACAGCTCACTGGGGGAATTACCACTCGAGTACAATGGCCTAGAAAAGTACCTGCTGGGATGAGAGTCTTGGTATTATATACATACGGACTTCTGGTGAATTGTTAGCATTCCCATTTCTGTAGAGGCAGAAACAATCTCTGTGTAATTGCATTGCAACCTAAAGGCATAAGTAAAAGGCCTAATCCTTGGTTTTGATTTTAATAGCATCTGTTTTCTGTGAGGGAAAGAACTGTGTCTGTTTATACCGCGCTATCCATAGCTATTGCCACAGTGGCTGGGTGTATGATAGACACCTCGGTAAGGGTTCTCCCCTTCCCTTCCCCTGCCTTTGCCTTCCTCTTGCCTTCCCTATCATATCCTATGGTATGGTATGGGGGTGTATATGGTATGGGATATGGTATGGGATGGGGTATGTATGGTAAGGGGTATGGTATGATGTGGGGTATGGTATGATGTGGGGTGTGGTATGATATGGTATGGAGTAGGTATGGTAAGGGGTATGGTATGGTATGGTATGTATACTATCCTGTCCTATCCTAGTCATGCAGACAGACAAACTGGCTGTCACCACTCTAAATCTCT
>NW_007727181.1:349776-356410 GCF_000696425.1 Galeopterus variegatus
CTTCTCCACCCCCACCCGAGAAAATGGAGGCAGCTTTGATGTGGGCGCCTAGCCTGGTGTTGTGGGCGGGGGCCAGGCGTGCGGGTTGCAGTCTGGCTTCGCCCCGCAAGTGGGGCTGGGCTGGGGGTGACTTACAGAGGTCGCGGATCTGGGGCAGTCTGGCGCGCTTCACTCCGCCTCTGTGGAGTCCTTTGCTGGACTCCACAGCTATGGCTTTTGCTGGCTCCTGTTCCATGCACTCAGCAGCTCCAGCCTGGACACGGCCGTGACACGAAACAGTTGGAGTGGCTTTTTCTTTCTCTCTTCCTGGCTTCTCCCACTTTCATGCACTATGTAGGTCTCTCCTCCTCTTCCCCTGATCTTTAGCGGCCCCAGCTTGGCCCCAGCTTGTCATTGCTTTTTAATAGTTGTAAATTGGTTGATTTATGGGAGAGAGTGATGCTGGGGACCGTCTATTCTGTCATCTTGACCGGAAGGCTTTCCCTCTTTTTTATGCAATTTATTTGTTGAAGAACAATAATTTCTGTAGGCCTATAAAATGTCCCATACTGTTTTTTTGTTGATTACATCCCTGTAGAGATGTGAATGAGTCAGGTTCTCCAGAAAAACAGAACCAATAGAATACTGTTGGCCCTCCGTATCCATGGGTTCTGCATCCATAGACTCAACCAACCTAGAATCAAAAATACTTGAAAAAAAATGGATCATTGTATCTGTACTAAACATGTACAAACTTGTTTCTTGGCATTATTCCCTAAACAATACAGTATAACAACTATTCACATAGCATTTACATGGTCTTAGGTATCACAGGGAATCTAGAGATGATTTAAAGTATATGGGAAAATGTGTGTAGGTTATATGCAAATACTATGCCAAGTATATGAGGGACTTGGGCATCCATGATTTTTGGTATCCTGAGGGGTCCTGGAACCAACCTCCAATACTAAGGGATGACTGCATATATGTATATACATACATACATACATAAACACACATATATATACACGTGTATATATGTGTGTATGTGTGTGTGTGTGTATATATATATATATATATAGACAGAGAGAGAGATGATAAGAAATTGGCTCACATGGTATACAGGACAACAAGTTCCAAGATCTGCAGTCAGCAAGTTGAAGACTCAAGATAGTCAAAGGTATGGTTCCAGTCTTAGCCCAGAAACCTAAGAAGCAAAAGAACCAGTGGTGTAGTTCCAGTCCAAAGGCCGGCAGGCTTGAGATCCAGGAAGACTTGATGTCTCAGTTCCAATCCAAAGATAGGAAAAAAGTTAATGTTCCAGTTGGAAGGCCATAGACAGGAAGAATTATCTCTTACTTAGGGTAGGTCAGCCTTTTTGTTCTATTTTGGTCTTTAACTGATTGAATGAGACCCACCCAGCCACATTAGGGAGAGCAATATGCAGTCTAACAAGTTAAATGTTAATGTCATCCAAAACACCCTCACAGAAACACCCAGGATAATGTTTGACCAAGTATCTGGGCACCCTGTGGCCCAATCAGGTTGACACATAAAATTAATCATCATAGGGTATAGTTAGATCCAGAATCTGGCTTGATCAGATTCAAGTTCAATTTTTGTTTATTTGGAAATTGTCTTATCTCTGGCCAAAGAGCTCTTCAACTTGGTTTTTAAGTCTTTTAGGCATGATCTTGTGGTCTCTGATAGCTTCTTTGCTTGCTAGTACAACAAGATGTGTCAGGTTCATCTCTGATCTTGAATCAGCCATTTCTCCAGGGATCTCTGTTCCTTTTAGTGGGGAATGGTATTTAGAATGCACATTCTGGGTCCTGAGGGCACTCGTTGCTATAGGTTAGTCAAGTTATCTAGGCTTTTTCAACAGACAGAGCTAGGAAGCACATTTTTAAAACATAAAATACATCATGTGTTCTTACTAATACTTCCAATTTAAACTTAGGGTACAAGTTTTTTATTTAAAATTTTTTGATTTGGTATTTATATCTTTTTTTTCTTGAATTGAAAATCTTGGTCCCTAATGAAAAAACATAATTTCTCTTCCTCATAAACATATTATTATTTCATAATAACTGTACCTCACTACCAGAAAATATCATAATATCAGGGGGAAATCATGCTAAAAAGATAATTACTAAAAACTAGATTTCTTTGCTGTTTTTAAATTTTGTTTCTTTTCCTATTTCTGTCCTTGGTATCTACCACACTAAGACTGTACAGTTCCATTACTGTGGTTTAAAAATAGAAGCATTTAAAAAGTCCAGATTCAGCTGACACCCAGGGAATTTTAGCCAACTTTGTACGCAGCAGTGATGAACCCTGGAGAGGTTACGACCTGAGTGCTGTGGCCAACTATTCATTAACCCAAATTTCTGCTAATTCAGGGAAGGATATGTACATAGTTACATTTATAATATTTACTTTAACTTAACCATGTGTATTTAATAGGAATTAGAACCTTGGTAATTATCAGTTACCCAATCAGCTGAGAGTTTATGTCACTCATGAAGCTTTGGTCTTTGAGGGGAAAGTGCAAAATCCTGGAGTCACAGAGGTTAGAGTGGTATGCACCTTGGAGGTCACCTGGTTTAATCACCTCAGTGTACAGAGGAGGAAACTAAAGTCCAGCACAGTCTAGTAACTTATGTGAAATCGCAAAGCTGGTTATTGTAGGGGTAGAACTGGAAACCAGTTTGCTATCTCCCCGCCACTAACCTGTGCCTCCCTGTTGTCCTTGTGTAAATGCCGAAGGGTATTGTCATCTTTGCAATGAGCAAAGAAGGCCCATTGTGGACATTTAATCTCAACACTCAGCATACTCAAAAAATGTTTATGAGACATTTGGTCAGTCATTTGATAAACATTTTGTAATTGGCTCTGAGCATATAGCAAGACAGCATTTATTGTCTACTTTTCCTTTTTTTTTTTTTTTTTTTTTTCAAACTGAAGAGAACACGTGTCTGGTACAATGTGAAAACTAGAGGTTCTATTTCGAACATTTAAGGCAATTTCCCACCATCTTTTATTAAAAAACACCACCACGTTACTTTAAAATAATTCCTACTGTCCCGATTGTAAATGTTTTCTGTGTTCATCTGTCTAATTAAATGAACCACTACCATGTACAATTCACAGGGCTACAGAGGATTTTCCAACAATTAGAACCCTCCAAATCTGGAAGTGGCTGCCTCATAATTTAGTAGAGAACTGAAGGCTAGTGAATTCTTCTCAGAAATCGGCAGAAGGAATTCCTGCAGAGCTTGAAGGATGGGACTCGATGACATCTAATGTCCTTTCCCACCCTGAGATTGGATGAGAGATGTGTATTCTATAAATTGTGTGATGCCCCAATTAAAGTGGACTTGTTTCAGATAGAGAGTAGCCACCAACTACTCTTGTACAAAGAGACACGACACACACTTCCTTCCCCTTTTCCCTCCAAGTCCAAGTTCAGCCTCTATTTATAGCCTTGCACACAGAGACACAACACACCAGAGATTAAGCCAGAGTAAGCCCTTAGGGAAAGTCTCCATGGCCCTGTCATGCTAGGGGCCCCTCTGCACAAGTGAAGAGACAGGCTTTATGAAAACCACCGCAGCTTCCTGTTGGCCATGCTCTTCCTGAACTGCCAAGCCTTTTCCTTCTCTCGTCTCTCCCGCTGTCTTCTGTTTCAATCATACACTCGTCTATTCTATTGATACCCTGCTTTCACTTGAGGTTTATTAGCAGCTAAGTTCTTAGTCCAAGGGTGAGAGAGAAACAAGTGAACTAAGTTGGGACTTGGGAATTTATGCCCCAAAAGCCTGTGTGCTGGTCCATTCAAAGTCCCCAACAAACACTTGAGCCCCTACGGTGGGCCTGGCTCTGAGAGAGGTGCTGGGGGAAGGAAGGAGACGCAGTCCTGCTCTTGCAGGCGAAGGGCGGGCGGGACGCTGCGCAGTTACAGTGAACTCTGCCAGCTCAAGCTCCAGCGCAGGGGAGGCAAAGTCCTCACCTCTCAGAGGAACAGGAGCCTGGCCGGGCAAAGTGACATTTCACTTGTGACCTGAAGGATGAGGAAGAGTTAGCTAAGAAGAGAGGGGAGGGGAGTTTCCAGGCAGGGGAGACAGGTCCAAAGTTCCAAATAAAGCCGAGTTTGGTGAATTCGAGGAACCGAAAGAGATTAGGAAATGCTGGCGCTCAGGCTGGAGAGGGAGAATGTGTCGAGATAAGCGAGAGGGGCGGGAGCCAGACGGTGGGAGGGCTTGCCCCAGAACCCTCGGAAAGTGCCCACAGGAACTTCAGAGTTGACCCACGGATATTTTCTTCAGTCCTGGAGTTATTTCCCAGCTTTTTAAATGGCCTCTTAGAGTATTTCACTGAGTAATCGAAAACCACCACTTGCTGAGCCCGCACTGGAGGCCAGGCACGGCAATGGTAGAAAATACATTAACCAGCGGCTGATTAAGAAGCTCATACAATAAGGCTGTCTTTCTTTCTAAAATACCAGATATTAACCACAAACACATCCAAGAACCAAGAGACTAAAAATAAAAGTCTAAAACACATCAGTAACTCCTCTAGACTAAATTTTCAAATAGAGTAGGATATTTATTACAGGTAAAAGGGAAACCCTAAGGTGATAGGGTGCTCATTCCCTTGGCAAGATGTTTTTAATTTGAGAGCGTGGGATGTGATAAACCCTGCACTGGGACCACCAAGTTCCCCCTGAACATCCCAACCACGGCACTTAGAATCAGGGCTCTCTCTGGGCGCTGGGTTTCTCCCCAGGGTGCTCCTGAGCCCTTCCATGTGTGTTAACAACACAATCTAAGAAGGGCTGAGGAGGAGGTAGGTGGCAGGTGCCCAGGCAGCCTGCGTGCCCACTGATGGGGTCGGGCAGCCAGAGGAGGCTCTGCCCTTAACCGGCTAGCACCCCTGTGCTTATTCAGTCTGGGCTGAATAGTCACAGCAAATTCCATTCACAGCACGTTTCATCAAGTTCTCATTTGTTCCATTCAGCTGATCTCTAACTCGAGCAGCATCCGACTCACCTGGAGGGCTTGACTCAGCAGCTCGAGTTCCCAGGCGATGCTGCTGCTGGTCCAGGGCCCACACCTGGACTCGCTGATGAACTCTTCCACAAAACGTGTTCAAGGACCAGCTCTGTGCCAGGCTGCTTAGCTTTGGAAGACACAAAGCTCTGTCTTCAAGGGGCTTGCCCTCTAGAGGAGGAAACAGAAATAAAAATAAAGTACCAGAATGCAACACAGTAGCATAAGGGCTCTTGCTGCAAGCACAAAGGAGAGATCAGCCTCCTCAGCCCAGGCTGGTGAGAGCACGCCAGCCTCAGCTTCTGCAGGGAGGACACTGACAGCAAGTCCAAGAAGAAGGAGCCACATGTTCAGAAGAGGCAGGGAGCCCACAAGGGCAATGGCTCACGTCTCAGTGGTACTGGAAGGAAAGCGCACGTAGAAGTGACCAGGGATGAGCATGGAAGAGAGACTGATAGAGGGATCTGAGCAGGAGTGAGACCTGCTCAGACTGGCCTTTGGGGAAGGTCATTCTGGGGGTCAGGAGGAGAAAGATGGAGGCAGGGCAAGGGTGGGGACAGGCTGGTCCAGGTGAGAAGTTGGTCCTGAACTTTGGCAAGGCCAGGCAGGTGGAGAGGGGATGGGGCTGACAATATCCCAGGGATCTGTTAGTATAAATCACAAGTCTTGGTGAGAATGAGGGCTCAAAGTTTGCAGGTCCCTTGGGTTTTGGCTTCAGAGTCAGGATGAATCAGATCATCTCTGCAAGGGTGTCAGGGACACACCCCTCTAGTGCCACATGGAGGAAACATGTGAGCAGGGAAGTAGGAGGGTGCACCCGATGTTGTCCTGCAGCTTAGATCAGAAAGCAGCAGCCAGTGTCCAAGAGCTCACCCTGCCCCTGCTCCCACGTGCTCTCCATATTTGCAGGGACAGGGGCCAAAACACGTCCGTGTGATTATGGAAGCTCCCTGGTGGGAGCAATGGCCTTGGTTCAAAGGGGTGCATCTGGAGCCCAGTGTCTGCCCAGCCTGTTCTCCCAGGGAACTAGCCGGGTCTGCTGGGTCGGGCCTCTGCTCAACCACAAAAGAGGGGGAAGATGGGCCTCTGCAGCCCCCGTCAGATGCTCCAGCCATTTGCTTGGACAGAGAGTGCCAGAACATGTACCACCATCTCAGCTGCCCCCACTGAGCACCGGCCACCTGTGGGCTTCCCTGCTCCTGCCCTCAGCAGGGAAGCAGCCAGCAGGGTTTGAAAGAGTTTGAGCACTCTTTGCCCAGGAGGTCTCTGGGCCCCTGGTGAGGCTGGGTCCCTGTCCTACAGGACAGGGGTGCCCTTATTGCAGCCCCAGCAAGGCAGCCAGGGCTCCTTTCCCACCCCATGTCCTCCAGCTCTAATTCTCTAGATAGCGTCTGAGTTAAACCTGGGGTCCATCCTCTCGTGCTCCCACAGTCCCTAGCCCACCTGTGCAGGTCAGAGGTCCCTGGCTCTCTGTGTCTCTGCCTGTCAGGACTAGAACACCATGACCCTGCAGTGACGTGACTTATAACTGATGCTCTGTACCCCGAAAGTACCGGGTGGTCTTCACCCCAAATTTCTTTTTTTTTTTTTTTTTTTTTTTTAAA
>NW_007727181.1:356700-411426 GCF_000696425.1 Galeopterus variegatus
AAATTTTTTTTTTTTTTTTTTTTTTTTTTTTTAAAGATGACCGGTAAGGGGATCTTAACCCTCGACTTGGTGTTGTCAGCACCACGCTCAGCCAGTGAGCGAACCGGCCATCCCTATATGGGATCCGAACCCGTGGCCTTGGTGTTATCAGCACCGCACTCTACCGAGTGAGCCACAGGCCGGCCCCCAAATTTCTCTCAGTATATTCCACAACACCCCCTTAGGTCACTCTTTCCTCCCCATGTGCTGCTCCCAGTCTGGAAGCCAACAGCGATAGGCCACATGAGGGGAGGAGCCGGTGTGGGAGGTACAGAGAAATGATCAAATATGATCTACGGGTGGGTCAACAAGATGGAGATGTCCCGTAGGCATTTGCTTAGACATATCTGGAACTCAGGGGAGTCTGAACTGGTCCATTCAGACTGCTATAACAAAATGCCTATGCTGAGTAACTCATAAACAACAGAAATGTACTTTTCTCAGTATTGGAGGCTGGGAAGTCCAAGATCAAGGTGTTGGTAGATTCAATGTCTGGTGAGGGCCTGTTTCCTGACTCATCTGTAGATGGCACCTTCTCGCTGTGTCCTCACGTGGTGGAAGGGGTGACGCAGCTCTCTGGAGCATTAATCCCATTCATGAGGGCTCCTCCCTTAAGCTCTAATCACCTCCCAGAGGCCCCACCCCAGTACCATCACCTTATGGGTCAGGATTTCAACATATGGATTTGGGGGTGGGAGCCCCACAAACATTCACCCCACAGCAACCATGGATAGAAAGTTGAAGACTCAGGAACAGGTGGGACTTCCCAGGGAGTTTGTAAAGGGCCCTGAGCAACGGTGACAAGTAGGAGATAGAGAAAGAAGGATGCTACTTTAACATATATTTTGAGGAAAGGGGGCTTTAATGTATATTATCTCATTTGGTCTCACAATAAAATTACAGGAAAGATTAAAGAGATCAAGTAACTGAGTCTCAGGGACACTGTCACTTGGTCAAGTTCTCACAGCTGGTAGGTGGCAGAGTCAGGTCTCAAACTCCAAATTCATTTGTTCCTTTCTTCACTCAGTCATTGATTGAGCTCCTTTCTGAGCACGTGCAGGGTCTTGGGTTCACACTGGGCACCAGAGTGGAGACGAGACTAGGACTTGAATGAGAAGCAGGACGTGGAAGAGTTAGAAACCAGCCACTTCCCATTCCAGCAGGGAATATTGTTTTAAGAGGTTTTATTATTATTCAGGTATGGCATGGCCAACAGATCAGGAGATGACTGCCATGGAGAAGACAGCTTGTTACTCACAGATCCCAAGAGAAGGGAACACATCATGCCACAGGGGAGCACGTGGGGAAGAGCCAGGGTCAGTCAGGAGGCAGAGGGGAGGGGGGACTGTGGCAAGAGGCTTTACTGTGGACTCCAGGGGCAGGAAGGGGTGAGGCAGGGTAAGTAGGTCTAGGACTGTCTAATTTCAGCAGGCTCCATGGCATAGGGGCTGTCCCTAGTTGTCCGGTAGCTGCTCTGGGGTGATTAGAGCAGGGGGACAGTGGCCAAGTGTGAGAGGTAAGGGCAGTGGCTGGCGGTGTGTCTCTTGGTTGTTGGTTTGCATCTGAAAAGTGCACCCCTGAGAGGAGGACAGGGTGGGGTGATGAGGGAGGCAGGACCCTGAGGCCAGCTGACTCAGGCATATAATGGGGTTGCCCGGAGCAAGGTGTATCCAGCATACACGTGCAGGGCAAGTGCTAAAGCATCAAGTTTACATATGCTAGAAACCCGGTTAACACAAAAGCAGAAAAGGAACAGGAAACAGCTAGAGAACAGTCGCAAAGGCGCATGTGCAGAAACACGGGATAGTATCCTATAAACCCTGGACCAGCAGCATGGCAGCACTGAGAAGCTTGGTAGCAATGCAGAATCTTGGCCCTACCTGTACCTGCCGAATCCGAATCTTCATGTTAACAACATCCCCAGGTGAGCCGGATGTACATTAAGATAGGAAAACACTGGCACCAACTACACACACACCTGTGGATAGGAAGAGGAGGATGTGCAGGTAGTCAAGCAGGCCTCTTGGAGGAGTCTTCTAGCTGTGAAAACCGGCCTCCATTTGGGAAGAAATGAGGTCTTTTGCCTAAAGCAATAGTTCTCAAACTTGGCTGCAAGTTGGAATCACCTGTGGTGTTTTTAAGACGTGTTGATTTCTCCCTCCGGACCCCAGAGATTCAGATTTAATTGTGATAAGACTTGGGCATTGGGATTTTACAGAGCTCTCCAGATGATTCAAACATGCAGCCAACTTTGAGAACCACTGGATTTTGCCGTGTGTAAAACATAATGTACTGTACCAGGACCAGGGATCAGAGTAAAAGAGGGATCAGGTGATTTGAGAACAAGACCAGGAGTGTGCATGTATGCATATGAAGGGTGGGGTGCACAGGGACGGAGGACCTAGGGTCCTTGTCCCTTCTGTCCCCTATTTGGCTTCCTGGGCCACATTCCTCGGACTTTCTGCTCTTGTCGCATGGATGCCTGGATTCTGCTTCCCCCTAGTGGTGGCTTGAAGTATGGCACGCCTGTCACTAGAGGTTTCATCACAAACCTGGCAGAGTGAGTTCCAGGGTGTGGTCTGGACAGATGGGATTATCCTAAGAATTGTGCCCTGTGAGCAGCTTGGCCGTGGAAGTTCAGGAGTTGCTCCTTCATGGGGAATCTTGAGGAGTTAGAAGTCACCGGCCAAGCATCGCTCTGGCACAGGGCTGCAACCGGAGCCTGAGAGGCTTCCTGTGCTTGGGGTTTGAGGAAATCCATTTTATCTGCCAGTGATTAAATGTCTGTAAGAACAAGCATCAGGAAGGGCAGTGGCAGAAGAGAACAAGCTTCAAAATAAACAGTGGCTGCCACTTACTCAGATCTTTGTGGCAAGGACAGGTTTTAATTATCACGTTTCACTCTAATGTAAGCCTAGGAGGTTTCTTATTGTACAGATAACAAACCTAAAGGGATTAAGTAACTTGCTCAAGGTCACACAGCTGGTGACAGATACAGGATTTGAACCTAGGTCGGTTGGATGATGCAGTCTCTCCTACCTCCTCCCATGTTCCCTGCAAGACCCCCAGAAGGTCTACCCTGCCCACGGATTTGCACAGTGACTTCAGCCTGAGTCCCCGATTGAGTCCCTGTGGTCCTTCCAGGCTCTCGTAGTTCCTTTTGCTCCCTATTTCGTGTTGACTCAGACACTTCTTTCTGCAGGGCAGCCCATGAAAGCCCTATATTTGGCAGGAGGGCGCCCTTGCTCTGTTCTGGTAGAAAATTCTCCCAGGGCTAGGTTCAGGCCAGATGACAAAGAGGAGGAGGAAGCGTTTGAAGCTTGATGCCAATATCACCCCCTGACCTGGCTAGCTCCCTCTCTGCTCCCCTGAAACTTCCTGCCCATTGGGGGCCAGCTCCTCTCCACTCTACCCCAGTTACAAGAGTTCCTGGACCTCTGGTGTGGATCAGAACCACCCAGGGAGCTTGTTAGAATGCACGTGCTTGGGCCTCATCCCCAAAGATAGATTCAGGGAGGTTGCCAGTGGGGCCTGGGAATTTGCATTTTAAACAAACAACCCATGTGAATTCTGCTGCAGGTGGTCTTTGGAACACACTTTGAGAAGCATTCAACAGACCCACCACTAACATTCCTGGGCCCCATGTCAAGAGTATAAATGAAGGCCCATACCCCATGTTTAAATATTTAAAAGGTATAAGCCAAGCTAAGAAACTGTCCAGTAGACCTTCATAACCACCTGGCAGGTGAGGATTTCTGGACTCCGGAGCTCAAGCCAGACGGTGATGGTCTAGGGAAAGCCAGCCCCAAGTCCCAACCTCCAGCCTCCAGCCTTCTCTTCCCACCTCTGGCTCTGACCTTCTCTAGGTCATGAGGAACCTGCTGTGCAAGTAAGAGGACATCCACTCTGGGTCAAATCCACATCCATCCTGCTGTGTTATCCTGGATCTTAGCCTGAGTCTCAAACCATCTGGATGTATTTTACTGCCATGATGAACTTAGTCTTGTTTGAATTATAAATGAATAAGCCTGTTAAACACATCCACAAATTTAATTTTAGGCAAAAATTCTTACTCGTTAAAATTATTCAAGCTCATTCTTTGGAGAAGGTGATGCTGCCTGTCCTCGGGCCTGGGGTGCTAATGAGGAAGGGAGAGAGGGGAGATTGGTTCATGTAAAAAGGCATGGGCACCACCACTCCATGCAGACTCTCAGCAGCATTTACCTCACTATTTGTTGATTTTTTATTAATTAGCTTTCTACTCATCCTGACCATGAACTCTCTGAGAGGCTGGAAAAGGAATTACTCAGGACATGTACCCCCAGTGTGAAAATTATCTAGGCTTCTTTTTCCTTGCTTTTCCTTCTCCTACCCTAGCTTCTTGTCTTGCAGTTTCTTCACAGTGTCACGGGTTGTATACCCCGGGAAGCAGACTCTAAGTGGTGTCTCCTGAAGGGGTGCCTGTAGGAGGAATCCTGCCTGTGGCAGGCAGCGGGAGGAAGCCGGGTGGGCAGAGGGAGAAACTGAGCTGCGGTGCAAGTCTGCAATGTGAAGTCAGCTTCACAGTCTGGCCAGGAGCTCTGGAGTTAGAACAGCCTTTCAGAAGCATCCCAAATGTGGCAGAGATGGCCAAGCTCTTCTATTCCTCCAGCCACTGGTCACTGGATATGAGTCTCCCCAGGAAGGGGTGTGCTATGATCTGTATGCTTGTGTCCCTCCAAAATTCATATGTTGACATCTTAATCCCCAGTGTGATGGTATTAGGAGCTGGGGTCTTTGGGAGGTGATTATGTCATGAGGGTGGAGCCCTTATGAACGGGATTAGTGCCTGTATTAGTCTATCGCTTATAACAGAATACCTGAGGGCCGGCCTGTGGCTTACTTGGGAGAATGCGGTGCTGATAACACCAAGGCCACGGGTTCGGATCCCATATAGGGATGGCCGGTTAGCTCACTGGGTGAGCGTGGTGCTGACAACACCAAGCCAAGGGTTGAGATCCCCTTACCGGTCATCTTTTAAAAAATAACAGAATACCTGAAACTGGGTAATTTATGAAGAAACAAAATTTATTTCTTACAGTTTCAGAGGCCAGAAAGTTTACTGTCCAGAGGGCACATCTGGCGAGGGCTCTCCTGGGTGTGAGCTCTCTACAGGGTCTCGTGGAGACACAGGGTATCACATGGCAGAAGAACAGGAAGACTGAAGGCCGACCTTCTCACTCACTCTTCTTATAAAGGCATCAGAACCATGCCCATTAAACCATTAATCCATTACTCCATGAATGGATCAATCCATTCATGAGGGCACTGTCCTCGAGATCCAATCACCTCTCAAAGGCCCCACCTTCCACCATCATACTGGGGCTTAAGTTCCAACATGAGCTTGGGGGACATTCAAACCACAGCAGAGCCCTTATAAAGGGAATCCCAGGGAGGTCCCTTGCCCCTTCCACCAAGTGAGGACACAGCAAGAAGGCACTGCCCAGTCTACCACAAAACTGGCCTTTACCAGACACCAAATCTGCTGGTGTCTTGATGTTGGACTTCCCAGCCTCCAGAACTGTGAGAAATAAATTTCTGTTGTGTATAAGCCACTCAGTCTGTGGCATTTTGTTTTGTTTTGCTGGCCAGTATAGAGATTGAACCCCAGATTTTGGTGTTAGCACCATGCTCTAACCAACTGAGCTAACTGGCCAGCCTATGGTATTTTGTTATAGCAGCCCAAAAGGACTGAGATGGGGTACGCCCTTGGGTGAGGCAGCTCTCTGCAGCTGATGCAATTTCTGAAAGGGCTGAGAGTTGCAGGCTGATGGCTGCAGTACTTCCAGCAGCTGGGGCAAGACGTCCTTCACTGTGCTTCCTGGGCAGCAGATCACAGTATCCACTACACAGAGCTCTGCAAAGGGTACCATTCCAGTCAGTTCATTTCCTGACTGGGCTTTCTACTTCTAGATTTTTCCATGTACAATCTATCCTGAACAAATAATCTTTCCCAAATAATCTTTCTTAAAAGATAGTGTTTGAGGGCTGAGCCCGTGGCATACTCGGGAGAGTGTGGCGCTGGGAGCATAGCAGTGCTCCCGCCGCGGGTTCGGATCCTATATAGGGATGGCCGGTGCGTTCACTGGATGAGCGTGGTGCGGCCGGTCTCAAAAAGGACAAAAAAAAAAAAAATAGTGTTTGAGCAATATTCTACAATATTTCATTATGACTGATTTTATTCATGTCATTCCCCTGAAAAAAAGGTGTTGGAAGCAGAGTTCCTCAAAGGTAGGCAGGAAATGTAAGTGTGTGAAGAAGAAAGGTGTAGTACAATATAGGGTGATGGGATCTTGTTTACTTTGCCTCTACTTTGCTCCACTGGTGGAGGGATTCTGGCCCTAGGGTTATGGGAATGGTTGAACGCACAACACCCAACATTGGACAGATGAGATGGACAGCAGGTTATTAGTCACATATACTCACAGCCCAGGGGAAGAGGGCCACACATGGGTTGAAGTCGGGAACAGAGTGAACAAGCAGAAGCTGTGGGACGAGGCTTTGTAGTGACAAGAGGGTGAGGTGCCCCTATTCCTGTGGGAGAATGGAATTTGGCTTGTTTGAATAATTCTGCAGCCTGACAGGGAATGGCAGCCTGTTACTAAGACATAAGCAGACACTGGCCTGGTCCCTTTGATAAGGAGCGTTGTGTGGTTAGAGGACCTAACCACAGGTGCAGAGGGAAAGGGGAACTTGCAGTTCATACACTTCAAGCACCCTCTACCCCCATTTTACCAGCCCATAAGGTCAAGGCAGCACTGCATTTTGCATCTGAATTTCAGGCCTACACCACAGGTCTGTGGCTCAGTTGAAGCATGACTTTCCTGTCTGAAGGCATTCAAAATTATTTTCAACTCTGAGCTTGCCAAACAAACTTTTACCATTCTTTATCACTAGTTTTCAACCACTGGGCTGCCCAGAGAAGTCCAGATTCTTTAAAATGGCATGTAAGGGATTTCATAATCAAGTCCAATCCACATCCTCTTTCCCCATCTTGGCTGCTAAATTCTAGCCTGAGGTTGCTCACATTCACTAGACATATCATATCTTTCGATGCCTCTATGATTTTGATCATTCTATTTCCTCTAGATAAGGGTTAGAAATTCTAGTCATCATTTCAGGCTAACCCAAATGTAACCACCTCTGGGAAGACTTTCTTGGGCATTGCAGGACAGGTCCCCAGATGACCTTGGCCGGCCCAGCTCTTCTCCCCTTTCTCACTTGTAGTTCTCAGAATCACTGTAGAATGTGCTGGGAATGCAACATCCTGAGATAAGGAGAAACCACCTGGAACATCTTGGCCTCTGTTCCTGACCCTCCTAGGACAGGAACACTTTAGCCCAGAGATCCCAACTTTCCCTCTGGGGTACAAAACCCAGAATGGAGGGCTTTTGAGGTCCCTCAGCTCTGGCAGAATGGGAAGCATGTGCAGACAAGACTCCATCCACCGTGGGAAGCTTTCCTGAGCCAACTTACCATGAAGACCTCCATTGTCACTTGCTGCCTATGTGTGAGTAATAAGTTCTTCACTTAATTTTTGTGAGCGTTCTATCTCACCCAACTCATGAAAGTGGTAGAAATTGAAGCTCAAGATGTAGTGGGCAGAAGTGTTCGGACTCCTAATCCTGGTGGTTGGTACAGTGATGATTTTTGCTATCCTCCACGTAGCAGGAATTCTCCCTGGGATTGGTAACTATGTATGATGTACCTGCTTTACAGGCATATCAAGAGAATGAAGGTGCCTTGCCTTTTATTCCTGTGGCCTTTTTTTCATCCTGGCTATATAATCCACTAGCCACATTGTAGCCCTGAATTGTGCACGTGTGTCCACCTGCAACGTTGTGAGCTCTTTGGGGAGGGGAACTACACTCTATCTTTATATCCTCAGTGTTTAACATAGTGCCTGATACTTGGGTGTTCAATGAATGATTTACAAATGGATAACTTAAAGAAATAAAAGTTTGTGGTAGAGCAAGTGGGTTGAAAATACTGTCCAAAACGAGGTAGAGATTTTGCTGTTGTCACTGGTGCTGTTTCACTTGGGTTTGACCTGTCCACGTCCACCCTTTTGCTCTTTAGCATCATTCAAACCTAGGTCTATTGGTGGCCTCTGCATCAATCTCCTGGTTTATCACGTGCTATTCTCATAGGCATTTTGTTCTGGTAACCTAAGATATAGTTTCTAGAAGAACATTCTTGCCCAGTCTCTACTATCCTAGCCTCTTCATGCTCAAAACTGGAGCTTCCCAAGACAACTATCTCCTGTTTGCAGCATTTACTTTTCTAGTTTTCCTTTAGAGGTCACATATGAAGAGAACTTCACAGATATAAAGTCATCACAAAAAAATGTTTTAAATATTCAGTACAAATAATGCTGAAGGCTGGTTAAGGTGCGTGCTTACATGCTATTATTACTCTAAGCTTTGCATTTATTCGGGTTCATCTGTAGACATATAATGCCTGAAATTTCCTCCACACTTCTCTTAGTTTATCTCTTTCTATCATCACAAGTTATTCATGTTCATATTTTATCTCCCCTCTTGGACTGAGAGTTTCTTTAGGAAAAAAAGGAACTTTTCATATAGAGAATTTTAACCACATACAAAAATACAAAGAAGAGTATAAACTCTTATGCAGTCCATGTACTTACTCATGGCCAAACTTGTCGCATCGATACTCCTATTCTTCATGGTTTTATTTTTTTTTATCGTAGTAACATATACATAACATATAATTTACCATTTTCAACATTTTTAATTGTCACTTTGGTAGCACTCAATATATTCACATTGTTGTGCAACCATCAGCACCATCCATCTCTGGAACTCTTTCATCTTGTGAAATTGAAACTTTGTACCAATTAAATAATAACTCCCCATTTCCCGCTCCTCCAGTCCTTGGCAGCCACCCTTCTACTTACTGTCTCTATGGAGGTGACAACGCTAGGTACCTCATATAAGTGAAATCACACCATATTTGTCCTTTCGTGTCTGGCTTATTTCACTTAGCATAATGTCTGTCCTCAAGGTTCATCCCTATTGTAGCATGTGACAGGATTGCTAATATTATTGGCCAGTTCCACATGTATCTTCAAAAAGATAAGGACATTTAAACATAACCACAATGCCATATCACACCTAAAAATAAACAATAATTTCTTACTACCATAAAATACCCTTTTAGTACTCAAATTTCTAATTGTCTCATAAAAGATAGATTTACCACTGTTACTGAGTACAGAATCTCTGCCTTCATCTGCCCTTAAAGTCCCCATCCCCCATAGTAGCTGTGTCTTGCAAATAGATGTTGTCATATTACATTTCACCAATAGGTGGCACTGATAATCATGACATTTGCTAAATCCACTCTGCATTTATATAAAACATCATTTGCATGCAGTTGGCAATTATAGGTGAATATATGAACACTGAAATTGAACATAGCCCATTTGCTCTTCCTAACATACATAAAACCTCAATTCAGAGGAACAATTATCGATGTCAGACAAACTTTCAATTTGCGTTAAATAAAGAGCATGAAAAGCTCATTTCTCTATGTTAAGGTTTACCACTACAATATCAACATTTTCAGTGTTAAATAATTGAAGTCACTTATGTCTATATATTCTTCTGCTTAATGAATGAAAAGCAAATTGAATCTACTTGTACAGTTGATTTATGTGTTAACTGACCATTACAAATGTAGTATCTGAATTGTACTGAGTGTGCCTACTTCTGAATAAAAGTTTATTTTCCAAACTTCCTGCAGTATATTCTGAAGAACGAAGAATCTAAGGATGGTAGATTAGATGGAATCTTTAAGACCATCTTGTCTAGCCCCCTCATCTGACAGAAGAACAGACATGACATCTCATCATAAGATCACAGGGCAATTTGATGGCTTTCTGTGCAATTTGCTGTCTTTCTGTCACAACTTCCCCTTCTCTCCTCCACCCCTACTCTGCAACAGCATAAACTATTATAAACATCAAACTGCTTGATGATAATTAATATTTTACTTTAAGGATGCAAAACCCAAATTGTGCAATTGATCCTCTGCTTTCTGCCCTTTCAATATATTCAGCAAACATTTATCGGGTGATACTAGGGCCAAGCAAGATCGTCTTGTTCTTTTGCTCAGCTGGGTCTTTGATTTGAGTTCCCAGTTTGTAATTCTCTAGAAAGAAATTAAGGTGACTTTAGGAAATCAGCCTGTATTGAATTTCTTATGTGCAGCATGTATAACACTTTCCAGCATGAATGACACAATAATTCTGTGAGTCATTTATTATCCTATCTTCCTACATTCAAATTGACACTTAATACAGGAATGTCCTTTCTGTTCTTAAAATCAGTTCCTCTGTCCAGGGCACAGACCCTAAACTCTGCTCTTAAAAGTTAGTTCTCACCAGATTTCCTCCAAGAATAACTTCTGTATATCTGTATATCTTCCCCCTATCATCCCCAGATGTCCCAGAATATCTGGACTCTTATTTTCCCTGCAAAGACACTAGCCACCTCTTGGATGCAGCCCTCTGCCCTGTCTTTCTCAGGTTCTGCCTGTGTTGCTTCTCTCCTCTTGGTGTCAACTACCAAACCTTCACCTATACAACTTTCTGACTTCACTGTGTAGTTACTCACCACCCCGCTGCAGAAAACAAGCACACGGCCATACCTGAAAGTGTGGTTCACTCCTGGTAATGCCTTCCCTGTGTGTTCAGAAGTGGGAGATGTTCCATAGTCAAGAAAAATTGAGAAGCAATTGGTTAAACAAATTTAAACTGCTTCCTTTACTGCAGGACTTTTCAGAGCCTTTGACTTCCTAACAAGCATCAGCAGTCCTTTAAGACAGGGAGAGAGCATAGGGCGTTTTCCAAATTGATTTGATTAAAGAGCACTATTCCATCCTAGTCTGCTCAGGCTGCTATAACAAAATACCATAGACCTGGTGGCTGAAACAACAGACATTTATTTCTCAGAGCTCTGGAGGCTGGGAAGTCTACAATCAAGGTGCCGGCAGATTCGGTTCCTGGTGGGCGACCCTGTTCCTGGCTTGCAGATGGCTGCTGTCTCCCTGGGGACTCGTATGGAGAGAGGGCGAGCTCTGGTCTCTCTTTCTCTTCTTATATAGACACTAATCCCCACCCTCAAGACTTTATCTAAACCTAATTACCTCCTAGGGGCTGGCCAGTTACCTCAGTTGGTTAGAGCGCAGCCTTACAACACCAAGGTCACGGGTTTAGATCCCTGTCCTGGCCAGCTGCCAAAAAAGTGAAAATTAAAAAAAACCCTAATTACCTCCCAAAGGCCACACCTGCAAATACCATCCCACTCGGGGTGACAGCTTCACTGTAAGGATTTGGGGAAGACACAAACATTCAGTCCATAACACCCTATCATTTTGCTCACTGTGTTGTCTGGTTCTAATGCACCTGGGGGCACATATTCCAGTGCGGGCCCTGGAGCCAGACCGCCTGAGTTGGAAGACAGACTACTTGAATTCAATCCCAGCTCCTCCACTTCCTAGCTGGGGGGTGGGGGAGAGGCTTTCTCAATCTCTCCATGCCTCAGTTTCCTCAGTTGGAAAACAAGAATAATAATAGCACCTACCTCATAGGGTTGTTGTGAGAATTAAATGGGTCTATACAGAGCAATACAGTGCAACAGAGTGAGCACCCAAAAACATGTTAGCCTTAATTGTGAGATGTTGTTAATTAATAGTATAATTAAGCAATCTATTGTATCAGTTATTGATAAACATACTAATAGTCAGTAACACTTGTAATCTGGCAATATTTCATTTCCGTTCAGGTTGACTATTGAATTTTACAACTGGGTCAAGGTCAAGTCTCTACGTTAGGTTACAGGCTCCTAGAGGGCAATGTAGCACTGAGAAAACCGCAGTAGGAGACGGGAGTCAGGAATCAGAAGTGGGGTGGCTGAGTTTAGGGGAGAAGAGGCCGCTGAGCTCAGCTCCAGGAATTCCTGCGAACACCACAGCCCTGGCAAGAAGCAGAGCTGTGAATCTGAGAAGGACAGATCAGCCACACAAGGACGGTGGCAAGCCTGCCCATGCCCCCTGCTTGGTGCAGACACATTCCCACTCATGGTAGCATCATCATTGACAGTGCATGGCAATTACATTTCCATCTATTCCTTACCAAATAATCTCAGAACAGTGAAACTTCAACACAGATGTTCCCCTGCAATTTCAAGGGTTTAAGGGGTCCTTTATGTACAAGCAAGCAATTATGCCCAGCCAGGAAATCCAAATGTTTAAAACCTGTTCAGCATTTTTGCAGCCAAGGAATAAGTTGCCAAAATTTTTCCCTCAAAATAAAGCAGGCCACTGAATACTAGAATTGGGAATTCTGAAAAATATCAGGGAAGGGAAGGGATGCCTTCAGAAAAGTAGAATGACAATGTGGAACTTAAAGATTAAGAAAATCAAGATGATATGAAACTTAAATGACTACATTAAAAAACCACAACAAGAAGAGAAATAGAATATGAAATGATTTTTAAAAGCTAACCAAGGGAAATTTTTAAAGTCTATAAACATCTAGATGTAATAAAACAAAGCCTCAGATTCTCTGTTACAGATCCCTAGAGCACTCAAAGAGATATGGAGTCAGGCTCTTCGTGAGAAATGATCCAAGAGGTGAAAGTCATGATCTGCAGCGAGACTTCTTCAGAACTCAGAATCCAGCTTGCATCTCCCAGCATCAGTAGCAAGCCTTCTCATTATTATTTTACTGAATTCTCCTGGGATCCACATGCCAGATCCTCATTGCTTTAGACACTCCTAAGGTAGCTTCACAGCAGAAAATGTTCCAAAGAGAACTTAAGCTTCTAGTTCAAGTAGATACACAATATGGATATGGCGATATAGTCTTTTATTTTATTTTATTTTATTTTATTCATTGTACATATTTGGGGATACAATTTGTTGTTTCAGTACATGCATATATTGTGTAATGGTCTTAGAATAGTTAGCCTAACTATCATCTAAATATTTCTCGTTTCTTTGTGGTTATAACACTCAAGCGCCTCTTTTCTGGCTATCTTGAAATATACAATTATTATTAGCTGCTGTCATCCTGGAGCACCAGAACTTATTCTTCCTATCGAATTGTAACTTCGTAACAGTCTACCAACCTTTCCCGCACCCCCTCACCCCTGCTGTCCCTGCCTCTGGTAACCGCTATTCTATTTCTCTTTTCTCTCCCTTTTAAATTTATTTTTCTTAACTGATCTATGATAATTGCATATATTTATGAAGCACAATATGATAGTTGGCTACATTCAGACTGTGTGCAATGATCCCAGCAAGGTGCTTAGCACATCCATCACCTCAAGTGATTGTCACTTCTTTGTTAGGAACATTCCACAACATCTCAACTAGCTATTCAAAGATACCCAGTACTTCGTCGTTAACTGTAGTGTCCCAATATTGCTCTGGAACACTAGATCCCATTCTTCCTATCTCTCTACCATTTTGTATCCACTGACCAACCTCGCCCCATCCCTTCTCGCCCCTTCCCCCACCAGTCTCTAGTAACCACTATTCTGCTTTCTACTTCTATGAGATCGACTTTTTTAGCTTCCACATATGAATGAGAACATGTGGTATTTCTCTCTGTGCCTGGCTTATTTCACTTAACATAATTTTCTCCAATGTCATCTATGTATTTGCAAATGCCAGAATTTCCTTCTTTTTCGTGGTTGAGAGGTATTCCATTGTGTGTATATACCACATTTTCTTTATCCAGTCATCCGTTGAAGGACATTTATATTGGTTCCAACTCCTGGCTATTGTGAATAGAGCTGCGATAAACATGGGAGTGCAGGTTTCCCTTTGACATGAGTTCCATTCCTTTGGAAATATTCCCAGTAGTGGGACTGCTGGATTGTATGTATTTTTACCTGTAGTTGTTTGAGAAATATCCATACCGTTTTCCATAATGGCTGCACTAATTTACAGGCCCACCAACCACGTAGGAGGGTTCCCTTTTCTCTGCATCCTCACCAGCATTTGTTATTCTCTGTCTTTTTGATAACGGCCAGTCTAACTGGGGTGAGATGATATCTCAAGGTGATTTTAATTTGCATTTCCCTGATGCTGAGTGATGCTGAGCATTTTTTCATCCATCTGCTGGCCACTTGTGTATCTTCCTTTGAGAAATGCCTATTCAGCTCTTTTGTCCATTTTTCAATCGGGTTACTTGTTTTCTTACTGTGAAGTTGTTTGAGTTCCTTGTATGTTCTGGATATTAATCCCTTGTCAGATGCAGAGTTCGCAAATGTTTTCTCTCATTCTGTAGGTTGTTTTTTCACTCTGTTAACTGTTCCTTTTGCTGTGCAGGAGCTTTCTTAGTTTGATATAATTCCATTTGTTTATTTTTCCTTTTGTTGCCTGTGCTTTTGGGGTCTTGTTCATAAAGGCTTTGCCTGGTCCAGGTCCCTCTAGTCTCATCTCTTTCCTGTCAATTCCCAGATGACTCACTCGCTCTCCCTAACAGCCAGTGGTGGCTTCCTGCCACCACTGTCTTTGGTACTCCACCTCTGAGTCCTTACTTACTGCTTCTGCCCCACTCCAGCCAGTCTCCTTTCTCTTCCTAACACACAGCCAGCATAATAGTTCCCTGATTGTAAAATGCACATCTTCCAGGTGTGCTGGTAAATGGGTAAATGTTTAACAACTGGTGGGGGGCTTGCTGATTTGTAGTGTCTGCCGATTTCTCCCACCATGGCTGATTCCAAACTACCAACATGTTGTCAATAGCTTCTCCAAATTAACAGTGGGAAAGTTCCCTTAAGCTTTTGCAAGCAGTTTTCAGCACACCACTGCTTCTGAAGTGGGTATGAGTCACAATAAATGTGGTAGTGTTCCTTCCCTTTCCCCTGGGTGAAAAAACTGGAAAGAAATGGATAGTTTGGCTTATAATGGAGGACATTTGCCAAAGGAGGACATTTGAACATTTCTACACGTGAGCTTTGCTCGGGTCAATCTTCCTCTTCCCTGTCAATCCACATGGTCACCATTTTCCAACCTAATGGACACTCACCTCCTTTGAGAAGCCTGTGATTGTCCTGACCCCTGAGCAAGCACACTTTAATGTTTATGTGTTTATCCTTACTTTGCCATTTTTCAGACATTTGTATTTTATGCAAGCATAAATTAGAAACTGTTCTGTTTTCCCAGTTTGATAGTAAACTTCTTAAGGGTAAGGATCTTGTCTCTACACACAATTGATTCTTAAACATCTGATTGCCTACTAATTTATTAAGCCCTTACCTGATTTGTCTTACCCTAATTTTTTCTAGGTCCTGCATATTTGGATTGTTTTTATGGCTTACGTATATGCATACATCTTTTATATACTGTGAAAACCATATGTATTTGTACTCATGTAAAATGTCTTTGCACAATAAAGAAATCTTTCAATATTGGTAATTCATAAATTATGTTGCTAGGAAACTGTAGTGATATGATATGCTGTTTCATGGGAGACCTAACTCCATTACTGACTGTATTGCTATCTGAGGGAAGCTATTCAAGCCTCAGGCCTCCAAGTATAAAACAACAGTAATGAAAAAGCTTTCAGGGTGTTGGAAAGGCTTGGTCAGTCAACAAAATGTAAAGTAGGTAAACTCTAAAATAAAAGTACTGAATATGATGTATTTGCCAGGCATAAGAATTTTCTAGAAAATAAAATATTTTTCATTGCAATGATTATTATTTAAAGCTCAAAGATTCTTGGAACATCTACAAAATTTAGGATTTGACAAACAGTTTTGCAAGAACCTTGTCCAATCTTTTCATACATATAAAAGTCAGTCAACTGTAGAAACCAAAAACAGAATTAAGTAAAGTGAGATACTATAAAGACAGATTAGTATCATTTATCTAAGCCATTGTGGGCTTTTCTTTAAGTGAAAAAGCAAAACCTATGATAGAATGGCAGAGGACAAAAAGGGAAAGAGAAAAAAAAGATGCCTGAAACAGGAAGAACTTTCAAACCTATGTCTGTTCATTAACAGAAACAAGCGTTGAGAAACTAGAGTGATATTAAGGGAATTGGTTTCACACAAAAGTGTTTCTCTGTGCAAGAGTTTTCTGCAGGGGACAGAGGTCAGAGAAAGAGAAGATGAGGATGAGATGAGATGGTGTTTTGGACCCAGGCCAAAGATATAACTAAGAAAAGTCATCTTATATAGAAAGTCACTCTCCTTTTTCATTTTTTGTTTGTTTCTTGTTTTTGTTGTTTTGACACAAATGGGAGCAGTGTGTTGGCTAACCGATGAGAAGGCTTGGAAGGAAGAGATGGGAAAATGAAGGGATGGTGAATATTTTAAGTCCCTTTGAAGTAGGTGATTTCACCCAAGGACAGTACCTTAGTTTCTGCCACCCAGGATGCTGTCTTGGGAATTTTCCAGGGACCTGGGGCAGTTGCAGCTACAGCCCTGTGCTGTCCTCTCCCAGGTACCTGCTGCTCTCTCCGCCACCTCCACCACCCCCGCTGTGCTCTCAGGTGAGCTGGGACGTTCTGCTTCTGTGCCTGGGCTTTAGTGTCCATTCCTTAGGAGAAAGGACTGAACCCAAATGCAGAAACTCCAGCTTTCCACTCACAGAAAGTACCTAGTTTTTTTCTTTTTCTTTTTTACCAATGTCTGGTACATAATAAATATTTTATTAGCTTGAATTTGGAACTTTCCTATTATTGTACAATGGCCCTATTTATCCAAAGCCAATAGCTTCTACATTATTCATTCCTCCATAAATATGTGCCTACCCACTGTCTGGCAGGCACTGTGCTAGGCAGTGGGTACACAGCAGTGAAGGAGAAATTTTACATTTAATATAGCAAAGAGCAGGATGTGCTCTGTACTGAAGATATGCTCATTTTCTTATTAACATAAAGACTAAAAATCATTTCACTAAAACTCATTCCACCTCATGTCACAGGACGCCCCTCTAACTTGTGCACACTTCCAGCTCATTTTTCTCCTTCATCCTTATTGTGCAACAGCCTCTCTCCTTCCTGGGTTTTTGGGTTTTAAAAGCAGTAAAATAGAGGTTTTTTTCCCACCAAAATTAGAAATTAATTTTCTTTAACTTAGGAAAGCTAAGAAAATAAAAAGGCTGTGAAAAAGAAAACCCTTGTGTATGGAATGAGCTCTTATCATTAATTCATACATATTTATCGGATAAACACTACACTGACAGGAATTGGGCTAGTACTGACATAGACCTTCCCCACAGAGCTCGCACTGTAATCTCTGTGTGTATACTTTAGACACAAGCACAAAAACAAGGATACAAACAAATACACAATCGGACAGCATTTTGTGGGTGCCATAAAGGAAATAAGCAGTCTTATATGGCAAAGAATCATGCAGTGATGTGCCAGGGCCAGCTGCCATCTGCTCTCGATAGCTGGGAAATCTTGCCAGCCTGCTTCTTCAACATTGGTGACTTGAAATCAGCTATGGTAGTTGTATTTACGTGACAGAAATAAGCAAACACCAAAAGCCAGGAATTCCCCCACCCCCCCACCTGCTTCCCCACCCCCAGGAGCTGGTTGCTAAACATTTACCAGCACACCACCATAAAGGGTTAGGGGAATTGGGTACATTTTTATGCAAAGTGGTGGAAGATGCCCTAAGGAGATAACATTTCAACAGAAACCTGAAGTTTGAGAAAAGTCCACAAAAGGGGCCATAAGATCAAAGGCATTAAGGTAGGTGACCTGAAGGTCTTCCAGAACTTGGCAGAAGTGGTTAAAGAGCAGCAAGTGACAGGGGTAGAAACCAGATGAGGTATGGATCAGAGAATATGGGACTTTGTAGGTCAAGGTAGCTGGCTTCAGTGTTCTTTTAAGAGAAACGGAGAGCCCTTGAAGCGTATTAAGCAGGTTGGGGTGTGTGTGAGGCATGATTTGCTTTATATGTCAGGCGGCTAGCTCTGGATACTGTGTTGGGAATGAATTTTAAGGTGATGGGGGTAAGCACAGAGGCTATTGCAATGTTGCAGGTGTGAGATGATGTCGCATGGACTCGCATGGGGACGGCACTGAAGAAGAGAAAAAGGAGACAGAGTTGAGATTATCCTGAGATATCCTGTGGAGGAAGAGCTGGCAAGAGCCGTGGCTGCAATTCGTAATCATTGCTAGGATTTTTTAAGGAAGAAAATCATCAACACAAAAACACTTTGCAGCATGAATGTGAGTGTTTCCTAAAGATTGGCCCGCGCTGCAGGCCTCAGGCTGTGAGACGCAGCCCCAACCAGGAGGAAACGTAGCTCCTTTTGCAAAGTCTTGGATCCACCCCAGCGCTAGCCTTCTCTCTCCCATCACACAGACCCATGGATGGGAAGTGGCCTGTGCAGTCCCAGCTGGTCCTTGCCCAGAGGAAGGAGCTGCGCCTGCTGAAACCTTGCACCTTGCCTGGCTTGATAATTGGGTTTCTTTCTAGATCTCTGCTGAACTTCTGTCTGTTTGGCTTTAAATAGACTTAAAAATCCACTTTCCTTTATGCACCATTCTTGTGAGGGAAACTCAGGTCTGTTTTTCCCCTTAAAATGTAAGCACTAAAACTGGGTGCTATAAAAGCCCCATGGTGAAGTAATGTATAAAATGATGTAAGCTCCTTGGTCCGACAACCAATTATTTGATTATTTAACTCTTGCCGTCCTTGGTGGCCACATTGGACAAGAGGTCCACCATTGCCATTTGACACATTTAAAACATATTCACCTAACCAGAAGATGAGTACGTGGAGGGGGGTCTGGAGCTTGCCGTTTTTGTTGTTTGTTTGTTTTTATTAAGGAGGGTGTGGGAGGACACTTGGAGGAAGATTTTTAAGTAGTGTTTTTTAAAGGCTGTTTCAGGAATAATAGGGATTTTTCTGACTGTCAAATAAGTGTTGTTAATAATTATGGCATGGGGGAAATGGCAGGTATTCTAGGCTGGCTTGTTTTTTTTAAGTTTTTAGAAGATTTGTTTTATAATTTCAAAATAGTGTGTGTTAGAATATGTAAATAATTGCTACAAACTAAATAGTAGGAAAGAACTAGAACTTCATAATAATAGAAAATTTCTCATCTGTATCAGTTGGCCAATAGTGGTGATATCTGTACAATATCATACATTACATTCTATACCATCAGGCAGATTAGACAGTATCATATAATATAAGAAACAACATCCAGGTCTAACCTTTTGAGAATTTTGAAGATCATAGCTTGAGGCAGAAGGGTTCACAGAGAAAGAGATATAGGTTTATGGTTTATAGGTTGACTGGACGATTTGGATTCAGACTAAAGAAACATAACTTCAAATGAATGGCTGTGTTTTGAGAGCACATTGCTTTGTGAATGCTTTCAAGCTCTTTCTATTTAACTTCCTCTGAAATCCAAGAGGATAATGTTTTTACCAAAAATACTTACGAGGAAATGGGGAACTGAAGTGATCCTCAAAGAAAACCAACTTCCAACACCACTTAAATCCCTATTATTACACAAACAAAGATGATACAGAGATGCTGGCCCCTTGGCTACTGTCAAGGATTTCTTAGGGGCAGCAAAGAAACCTGTCAGGCAGCTAAGGAAAGGACTTTGCATATCTGTGTGTGCACATAAGGACAAGGAGGGGGATCCCATCTTCATAAGGTCTTCACACTTAATATAAATTTCTGAATCCTTTGCTATATAAATCTAGAAATTAATCCAAGCCTTGTGTGTTGGGGGAGGGTGTCTTACTTTCAGACACGAGATGACCTGATAACCACAGGCAATATCCTCCCATGCAGACCCCTGTGATGAAGTCATTCTCTAAGTCGATGGATTATTTCCTTCTTCCCTCTTTTCCTTCCTCCCTCCCTTCCTCTCTTCCTTAAATTTTTTTCTTTCCTGACTTTCTTGCTTCTCTCCTTCTTTCTTTCCTTCCTTCCTTTTTTTCCTTCTTCATTTCTTCCTCTCTTTCATGGACAGGTACAGAGCACGTGCTCCAGCCCTGTGCTTAGGAGCTGGAGGTGAAGACGTATGAGTGAGAGACGAGCCCTTGCCCTCTAGGAGCTCTTCCCACAGTGAGGGGGTGAACACCTATGAACTTGGTGACGGGATCTGGTGACAGGAGAAGGGTGCCATCAACAAAAGAAAGGTTGATATTTGAATTGAAAATTAAAAGCTAAACAGAAAATTTTTAGTGAGACAAGAAGAAAATAATTGGTCTAGGCAGACTAAAATAGGTTCTATTTTTTTCTGGTAGAGTATTCATAGCTGTGCTGATCTTTTCTAGGGAAATACCGGCTATGGGAAACTTTAGCTTCGGCATTTAGACAATACTAACATTCAATATTAAAAACAGCATTTTAAAGACTTTGTATACATTCTCTCTCTGAAAGAGTTTTAAAGCATCTTGTAAAACATACATACAATATAAAACAAAACATGAATACATGAGGCAAGAAATGTGAAAAGAAAATATCAGGAAAATTAAGTAAAGCTTACTGACAACATGTCATAGGAATTCTACAGTTAATGGAGGTGGCCAGCAGGTGGCTCCAAGCTTTCTTCATTCCATGTGGGAGACACAGGCAGGTACAACAGTCACAGTGCCCATAAGATAAAATCAAGCTAGAATTTCTTCCACCAATATTTCTTTTTTTTAATAATGTATTTTATTTATTGAATCAAAGTCGATTATACATATTTTTGGAGTTGAACATTGAGATATGTTGATTAAATCAGTATTACTAGCATATATATTGTTACAAATCATAATTATTCTTTTTTTTTTTTCCTTTTTGTCTTTTTTACTGACCGGTAACGGGATCGCAACCCTCAGTGCTGCGCCCGCACCACGCTCAACCAGTGAGCGGGAACCGGTCTCCACATGGGATCCGAACCCTCGGCGGCTCCCGCCGTGCTCCCAAGCAGCGCACTCTCCAGTGCGCCACCGGGCCGGCCCCATAATTATTCTTTATGCCCCTTGTCCAACCTCTCCCCTTCCCATTCCCTCCCCCTCCACCCTCTAATTGCCTAGATTTTTTCTCTCCTTCTGAAAGAATAATGGTTACTCTGTTAACTTGTTACCTAGATGATCTGTCCAATGCTGAGAGATGTGATCAGATCCCCCAATATTATCATAGAGCAGATGCTTCTTCTGTCACTCTGTTCCACCAATATTTCCAAAATGCACTGTAGTGGATGAAGTCTGCTGTTTTTGCTTCCCAGTGTTCATCTTTTCTTACTCTGATAACTAAACACAGTTCTCCTCTGGGGTCATCCTCTACTCACCCACAATCTATGTGCATCTTGTGGATTTGGTCTCATCCCCCCGACACAAGATTGAATATGTGATTCAGATAGGACCATTCAATGCACTGCATTCCCTTGGCCTACGGGGACTGGTTCAGAGCTGAGCACATGAGCCAATCAGAGCTAATCAGACTGCTTGGACTTCTGGGAAAGAGATTCTGAACTTGCACAGGGGAGGACCTGCATCCCAGAGTTGCTGCTGCTATTGAGAGATCTCAAAAGCAGAGTTTTCCTGAGAATGGTGTGAAGATAAAGAGAAATGGAATGAGAAAAACTCAATCCTCCTGCCATATTTGAGCATGAATCAAGCAGTTCTTGAAGCATACCCAGAATTTTCAATTCCCTGAGCCAATAGCTTTTTTTTCACCAGTTTATGTTAGATTTATTTTTATCCTTTGCTTATATAATGCCATTGTGTGATGGAGCAGAAAACACCCTCAATGAGACCATTACAGTAAACACAAAAGCAAGTTTTGCAGAACTCTCTTGTAGTATCCCTCAAATCAGTTCAAATGCAAAATGCCAAAGCATGGTAAAGTCAATTCTAAAGGGAACTAAAGCAATGTAGTCCCAAATGATGAAGCTGGCTTGAGCCAAGAATATGGATACACTTTATGCTCTTCAGAAAATTCTCAACAAAGGCTGTTTCTTAATACCACACTTCATAATGTGCAGTGAGAAATTTTTGACAAGACTTGGAAGTGTGGATATTCTGTGTTACCAATTAAGAGTATATGCTTTGATAATCAATGAATGGCCTCTCGTAAAAGTCAGACAGGACATATTCCTGGAGCCAGCCTTCCAGGACTTAAATGCCTTTTCTGTCATTTAACAGTGACTTAGAAGTCTGGAACAAGTAACTTAACATTTCTTGGCCTCAGTTTTTTCACCTGAAAATGGCAATTATTATATTATCTGCCACAAAGTTGTTGTGAGGACAGAATGGATGAAATGCAGGTAAAGTGATCAGAACTGTGCCTAGCACATATTTAGCACTCAATGTGTGTTTATTAACCATTATTTTTATTATCATCACACCGTCACAGAGAATCCTTGTGGGCAGGGCCAAGATTTTACTCAAACAGTTCCGAGTTTACTTCAACACCCAGAAAACTTAATGATCCCACTCCCAAAATTCTGTCATAGATCGTATCCATAATTGTTTGCATGGGAACATTTGCGAAACCTGGATTTACCAATTGCAACCATTAAGGGAAAAAAATCCATACATAGAATGTGTGATTTTAGAAAGTACAACTTCCTGATGATTGCTCTAAGAGTAGCTGCAAAATGGACCTTAGGTAACTCAATGACGTGACCAGAGCTATGGAATATTGGCTGACACTGGTCACAAAAGATATTTTTGTTAGGGTGCAATCTTGTGTTATCTTTCTGACAATAATTAAAGAACTGAATCAACTGTTGAAGCCTCCATGAGTACCTGACTGCCATCAGTAAAGCCAGGTGACCTTGGGTAAATTGCTTAATCTCTCTGAACCTCAATCTCCTGTGGGAGAGCTGTCCTCGGGATTAAAGAGTGTAACACATACCAGGTGCTTAGTACAGTACCGGGCACATAACACAAGTTCATTAAAGGTTAGTGTGTTAGGGATTGAATTTACTTGAACATAACAGAAAACACAGGTAACAGTGACTTAAAAATCTGGGCTTTATTTTTCTCTCACCAAACTAGAAGTCTGAACTGGTCCAAAGGCTTGAGCAGGCAGATAGATGCAAGGTCTCTATGGCTTTCTGGGCCTTTCTCTCAGGTCTGGTCACAAGATGGCTGGAACATCCAAATCTGGGGTCTGTTAGTTTTTCTTAAAGGGAGAGAATTGATATGGAAGTGTCTGTTGCAATTAGCTATCAATTACATAGCAGTTGATCATGCCAGATCTTCATACTAGCCCTGGAGGTGATAATGGGAGGTATTATCTCTATTTTACAGATGTGGAAACTAAGGCCAGAAAGGGGAAGACATTTGACAAGGCCATACAGTAGTAAGTGGCAGAAACAAGCTTCTAACCCAGGCCACTATTCTTCTAGCTCTTAAGACCTAACTCTTAGCAGCATACCACGCTGCCATAAGAGCAATTCTTTGTCATAGGCACAGGGGATGAGTTTTAACACAACAAATAAGGTGGTTAATGGAAGGCAGTGCCATTAAATATAAATTAAAATAATGTGCTGAAAATACTGTGAGCATCTCAGGGTCTAGATGAAGAGGAAAGGGATGGGGAAGGTTAAAGATTAGGATGGAAAGTAAAGGGGAGGAATACATGAAAATCATCTATGAAAATCAGATATGAAAAGCATATGAAAATCCAAAGTACAAAGAAAGGGTGACTCATAATCACGACTTTGTGTTTTCCTTTACAGTGTCATTTGGGGAACATGATGAGTGAGTATGTGTGTGCATGTGTGCATGCCTGCAGGTAAACATGCATACACATGTGCTCAAGCATGTGTATCACATGCCTGATAACAGACACCACCACTGTGTTAGTAAAATCAGAAAAATACCAGACGAATCTTTCTAGATTATTAATAAAGGCTCTCAGCCTACATAAATCGATTTTATGCAAAATTTTCTGTATTAAAATAGGTTTATTTTCCAGGTACATGCACGTTACATTTGATATGACTTAAGTAACTTAATATTTAAGTATATGTTTTATATCAAGTGACCCCACAGTAACAAGACTTTTTTGTGTGTATTTTAAAATAGGGGGGAAAAAGACCATCATAGTTTGCAGCCATCATAAAAATTGATCTAACTAGAAATTAATGTTAAATCAAAGCATTTCTTTTATTTATGTTTTACTCCACTATATTGACAAGAACAAAGCATTTTTATTTTGTTTTTTTATTTTTGGTGGTTGGCCGGTACAGGGATTAAGCCCTGGAACTTGGTGTTATCAGCACCATGCCTCTAACTTCTAGCCACATTTTTTAAATGACAAAAACAACAGGCATGGAAGAAAGAAAGTGGACATTGCAACCAAAGACAGCTGCCTGGGTTGAAACCATAGTTTCACTCTCTGTTTTCTCTCAGTTCCTCATCTGTAAATTGGGGGTAGTAGTTACCTCCCACAACTGTAAGAATTAAATTTCATAACATACATCAAGTTTTGAGCATAGTGCCCAACACATAGAAAACACACAAAATTATCCTAGTTAATTTTCCTTTTCTTTATTTCAGAAAAGGAACTTTAACCTTCCTTATCTTTATTGAATTGGCAAAAACTTCTCTAATACTGGCATTAAAACAATTATTTTAAGCATTCAAATTTTTATTAAAGTTAAAATCCCAAAAGGTGTATCTTCTCAATTAATCACATGGCTACTAAAAGAATGCTAGGCATAGAAATAATTTCATGGTTATAGTTTATAGAAGTGCAACATTACTTCTCTAAATTTCAAAATATACTTATTTTAATGCTACAAAAATGACCTTGGAATTTGAACTCCATCATCAACCTTTAAAAGTAAGAAACCTAAAAGATCATTCACATCATGAAGTTTGTGACAAAACACACCTGCCTTGGCTGACCGCAACTTGGTACTTACTAGTGCTTGAGTCCAGTGGGCCACCACCTCAACCTCTGGGTTGACCTTCTTACCTTTAAGTTTCCCAAACTGTAGAAACATTTAGCTCAAATAGGGAAGACTAATTCCTCAAGAACTATCAGCAACAAAGCTCTCATTTTGTAAGATACTTTCCCATGTGAAGGATGGAGTGTGTCCCACAAGTTGGCCTCAGGCCTCAAGAGAGTTGGGGAAACTGGGGATAAGATGTTTTGGAGTGTGTGTGTGTGTGTGTGTGTGTGTGTGTGTGTGTGTGTGTGTGTGTGTGGCTGGCTGGTAAGGGGATCTGAACGCTTACCAACTGGGCTAACCAGCCAGCTCAGTGAACTAGTTTTGATTGAAGATTCAATACAATTACACAGAATTGTACTGCTATTTATTTTATTTTAGCTTTTAAAAAAATAGGTTATTTTTATATTACTGTGATGCCATTTTCGCACATAACAGAATCTAAACAAGTCCATAAAATGCATTAGGTAGATAATTCTTAAATTTTTTTGAACTGGTGATAGTTTCCTCTGGTTTTGTTTGTTTGTTTTGTTTCACTTTTTAATAGCATTTATCTGCTGAACAGACCAAGCCATTTGTCTTGTAGAATATCCCACATTCTGGATTGTTTTGCCTTTTACAGAAGTACACAATCCAGAAAAAAGAAAAAGAAAATAAATAAATAAAGTGCACATTCCACCTGCAGCTGATTTTGTACATCCTTGTGTTTTGTTTTGTCTCTGGAAAACAGAATATAGTTAGGTTGGATTTTGTTTTGTTTTGTATTCAGCCTGAAAAATCTTCACCTTTAGCCTTTCCCCCTTAGGAACATTTATTTCATTTACATTTATTTAATAATTGATATATTTGCAATTAAATTGACTATCTTCCTGCCTTCTTTTTGTCCCATACATTCTATACTCCCTTTTCACTCCTTTTTTCCTTCTTTTGTGTAAATTTGCTCACTATTCACCTTTTTCCTTTGTTAATTTAGAATTTACATTCTTACTATTCTCTTAGTGGCTCCCATAGAGAATACAACATACATTCTTGACTTATCAATTTTCATGCTACGTGGTAGTTTTACTCTCACCCTGAACAGAAATAAAAATCTTAGAACATTTTAATTCCATTAATTCCCACCTTGACTTATATTCTGTTCTTGTAAATTTTAATTCTATACATATCTTAAGCCACATAAGAAACTATTGCTGTTCTTTTATGTCATCATTTTTGTTGAGATTTATTCACACATTTGCTATTTTCATTGTTTTTCCTTCTTGCATCTTCAACCCTACTTCTATTTTCCTTTTTCCTGAAAATAATCAGGTAAATTATTTGTCATTTATTTACTTTGGTGTGGATCTATTGAAAGCCAATTATCTCAATGTTCATTTGTCTGCAAATATTTTTATTTCACTTACATTCTTGAAAGATGTTACTGCACAATTTCTCAACCTTGGCATGACTTATATTTTTGGCCAGATAACTATTTGTTGTGGGGGATATCCTGTGCATGCAGGATATTTAGCAGCTTCCCTAGCCTCTGCCCCCCTAGATGACAGCATCACCTCCAGCCTCATTGTGACAACCAACCATGTCTCCAGATATTGCCAAAACCACCTTAGGGGAGCAAAATCATCTTGGCTGAGAACAACTGATCTACTGGATATAGATACAGAATTCTACTAGTTGTTATTTTCATTTAGCACTTTTAAGAAATAATTTCATTTTTATTTGGCTTTACTTATTACCATTGAAAAGTCAGCTGTGAGTCTAACTTTTGGTCTTGGCTACTTTGACTGGTTTTTTAAGATTTTTATCTGTGACTTTGGTTTTCTGTCATTTCACCATGATGGCTATAGCTGTGAATTTTTCTTTGTTTGTTTGGTTTGGAATTTCTTGGGCTTCTTGACTCTGTAGATTGAGATCTTCCATGTTTTAGAAAGCAGCCATTAACTCTTTTTAAAAAAATTTTTATTGAGATATAATTTACATAACATAAAATCCACCACTTTAAAATGTACTGTTCAGACACTTTTAATATATTACTATGTTGTGCAAACACCACCATTATCTAATTCCAGATTATTTCCGTCACCCCAAAAGAGTCAGTATCAATTAGTACTATTGGTAGTCAGTACCAATTTCCACCTCCTGCTATTCCCTAAAAAACCACTAGTCTACTTTCTGTTTCTACGGATTTACCTCCTCTTGACATTTTTATAAGTGAAATCATACGATAAGTGGTCCTTGCGTCTGGCTTCTTTTACTTAGTATAATGTTTTCAAAGTTCATCCATGTTGTAGTATGTAACAGTACTTTATTCCTTTTTTGGTTAAATAATATTCCATTGTATGGAAACACCACATTTTGTTTATCTATTCATCAGTTTATGGAAATTTGGGTTATTCCACCTTGGGCTATTATGAATAATGCTGCTAAGAACATTCACATTCAAGTTTTTGTGCGAACATGTATTTTCAATTTCCTTAGGTATATACCTAAGAAAAGAATTGCTGGGTCATATAATTCTAGGTTTAGCTTCTTAAGGAACTGCTAGATTGTTTTCCACAGTGGCTGCCTCATTTCACATTCCCACCAGCAGTGTGTGAAGTTCTAATTTCTCCACATTCTCACCAACAACCAACACTTTTTTTTAAAATTAAAGCTATCATAGTGGGTATGAAATGATAACTTACTGTGGTTTCTATTTGCATTTCTCTAATGACTAATGATATTGAACATCTTTTTATGTGTTTAATGGCATTTATATACCTTTTTAGAAGAAATGTCTATTCAAATCCTTTGCCCATTTCTCAGCTGGGCTATTTGTATTTTTATTATTGAGTTGTAAGAATTCTTTATATATTCTGGATACTAGATTCTTATCAAATTTGCCAATATTTTCTCCCATTCTTAGGGTTTTCTTGTGACCCAAAATGGCATGCAAGTGAGCAAGAAATAAAGCTTTACTGTTATAAGCCACTGAGATTCATGGGTTGTTTCTGATTGTAGAATAACTTAATGAGAATTGACTAAACAACTTCCATTTAGCTTTGTGCACCCACACTATCCTATACCCTTGCCTCCTAATATTGTTGAATTATTTCTTTGATGACTCTCCTCACTGATTCCTCTGGTCTAGAAATCATATTATTTGGATGTTGGATCTCCTAGATTGCTCCTCTATAATTTTTATCTTTCTTTTCTATTTTCTAAGTCTCAATATTTTTGCACTTCTTTCTGGGAGACATCCTTAACTTTGTCTTCCAAACCTCCCATTGTGTTTTTTATTTCTGCTATGATATTTTTTAATTTCCAAAAGGGTTTTTTTTTTACATTCTATGAATGCTCTTTGATCTTATTTCATGAATGCAATATCTTCTTTTATTTCTGTGAAAATATTAATTATAATTTTTAGATGTTTTCTTCTCCCTATATAATGTTTCCTCCAAGTTATGTGTTACAAGTTACTTTGCTCAGTTTCACTTCTATGTTGGAGATTTCTTCAAATGGCTGGTCGGTCAGTTGTTCAGCATGGAACATTTAAGAATTCATTAGAAGCTCTGAGAATGTAGATGCAGCTGGTCCACTAAGAATCTCGCAGCAGGGTGTTTGGAGCAAGCCCTGTTTCTAGGGAAACTTCAATGTTAGTACCTTTAAATCATTCCTAATGACCTGGCCAGATTCCCAGAGATGGATCTTTCAGTCTCTTGTACAGAGTGTTAAGGCCTAGCAGCCAATGTTTTGTGAGTTTTGAGTGCCAGATGTAGAAAAATGGCTAGGAGGGAAGGACAGATGTCTCAGAATTCAATGTGAAATGTTCACTTAATCACGTTTTGATAATGATATCCTCTCTTCTACACTTGGGACAGGTGTCCCCCAGTTCAAACCCAAAATTTCATCCACCCCAGAGAATAAACTTCCAGTCTTCAGTTCAGGTGAGGAAGGAGCATCTGCCTCCATCGATCTGTTGGATCATTGGATCTATCATCCATTGTATGAGTAAGAAATATGAGTGTCAAATTTTTTTAAATAGACTTTCAACAAATTCTAATAGATTTTTTTTCTAAATAGATTCTCAACAAAATGAATGTTTTAGCTTCATTTTTGTCCCCTTCTTCCAAAGTTGTCTGTGACCTTCTAGTTATGGCAATTCTGGAACATAATTTGGGTTGTTTCTTGGTTTTCCTCCCTGCCAACTTAGGGCTCAATGCTCTCAGTTCAGTTAGGCAGCTTACCATTTGTGAATCTTATTTCCAGCTTCCAAAATTTTAATGTTCTTGTTTCCTCTACCATCTCTTAAGTCTTGATGGCTTTAGGCAATAATTTTTTAGAAATCTGTTTACTGTCTTTTAATGAAGTTTCAGGAGGAAAAAATGTAAATAGATATGTCTGACGTCTTTACCCAGAAGTCCATCTTCTCTCTTCAAAGTTCTGGTCTAAGAAAAAACAGTCCATGATCAATGTATATCATCCTACAGCCAAATGTAATTCTGTGTATCCAAAGGCAAAGCAAGTCTTTATCCAATGTCAGCTGCAGCCATTCACTCTAAGAGGAATGTGGCATTTGTAGGGGAAAATTGTTTGCTAATCAGCTGCTATAATTGGAGTGGATGTATGCTGAACTTCTGACATCTAAGATCAGTGGCAATCTGGAGATTTTCTGGTCCTATGATCGGCTGCTATGATCTGACAGTGTGTTTTCTGACTACATTAAGTAGTTATTTCCATACTTTATTCAAACCTTTTTTCTTTCCCCTGTGTGACTATATGTCTATAGAGATGTGGTGATATTTCTAATGCCATGATGTGCAAGTGAATCATACATTTTGGTGTCAAATATTTCTGGTTTTTCACATACGAAGCAGCAAAAAAGGATATCAGCTAGAAGAAGTGAAGAACTGGATGAATGATCCAACCATCTGCCAAAAATTAAATTCAGATAACAAGTAAGATCAAACAAACATAAATACGTCAATTTCCTTCTCCCAAAAGACTGACCCCCAACTTGAGTGAAGCCAAGAAAAGGAAGAATGTCACCACCAGTCAAGTATGGGGGTCACGGCAGCAGAAACAAGTACAGACACCACAGCAAAGCCACTCAAGGAGATTTGACTGCATTAATTGGCCATTTTATTAAATGGCTAGTTGGCAATAAAAAAAATTTATTCAATAAGTTGGTAACACGATGTTAAAGAGAAGAATTAGCTAAGTCATTAAGGTGTCACACTTCTCTTTAGAGCTTGAACATAGCATAAATTGATTGTCTACGGAGAATTACAAAAGGTGCCAACCACACATGACTGAGAGATGGCCAATCAAGGATGTTTTGTTTATTTTTGAAACAAAGCTGAGAACAAAGATTTTATTTTATTTTTTTTTTTAGTGTATAACTGGTTGGGACAGTATGATATTGCTGCCCACATTTAGTTTTCTTCTAATATTTTTGCATAAATATGATCATATGAACAAACACTATTACCTGTGAATTTCTAAATTGAAAAGGAGAGTCCTCAAAATAATCAGGAGAAGAAAATTCAACAGGTATTATTAAGATCTCTTCTTGTTTTGCTGATGGATTTATTTCAATTGATAAGTTAGTGTTGTTTTCTTTTGCCTTGACTGGTAATGTTCTCATCAGATCTCATGGAATATTTCTTTTACGAGAAGTGAGATTTCCAACTAATTGAGGTGAATAAATATGCTTCTTTCAAAAGAATGTGCCATGTTACATAGAAAACAGGGCTTGAAAGGAATTGTTAAGAATCATTAGCCTTATTAATATGTTGGGTTTTTGATGCTGTCAAGGGCATTGTGTACTCCAGTCCTTTGCTGTGAAATTCTTAGCTTCTAGGTGAGCCTGCCTCCAGGCTGGAATAATTTAGTCACCTGACCTCCCTGTAACCCTTATTATTTTTGGCTTCATGAGGCAGCATTTATGTGGTCCTACCTATTCCCCAAAAGTCTTTTGTAGGACACTGATAATCTCTTTTCTTTCCCTACTCCTCTGCATAAAATGTGCAAAAATCACCAGTCATATCCAGGGTTTATATACAAATAAGTAGGTTACAAGTAGGATCCCAGCTTTACTATTAATTGTTCCAAATAATTTTGGGTTTAACATCATTATTTCTTGGTTTAGCAGGAGATAGCATAATTTTGGGATTAACATCATTATTTCTTGGTTTAGCTCTCCTTCAAAACTATCTTATTAGATGTGATTAGTTGATACTGTTTTAATAATTATGGTGAGGAAAGCATTGTAAATTATCCTAGAGTCAAACCCAATAAGATTGTTATGGAGGGTCACTCTCATTATTTAAAACACTGAGTTGATTATACTTAAATCAAAAAAGACATTGGGAGTGAATAATTTCCTACACTGAAACATCAGGCCACATGCATACAATGATTTTTAGTGCCCACCAACACCAGCCAGAAGGTGGTGTTAGGTTTACATTTTCAAGCACCTATGTTTGTTTCTTCTTGTTTCTCGTAACCACTTTGTCAGGGGAAAATGAGGAGAGGAGGAGCTTCAGAAAGTTTCACAATGCCCCGTGAATCATTTAAATCCATTTCACAGAATCTGTTTCCTTGTGCACTGAAAGCCCTGTGACATTTCCAGAGCTGCTGTTTATTTTGAGATGTGAGAAATGTTAAAATTCGTTGTGTTTAAACCACAACATGAATGAGTGGCATGAGACAAAGACTCGTGGCAGATTGTAAGGGGTCAGACAATCCCTACCGGAAGGAAACAGGCCATTGAATTACTGGAGTCAAGAGCAGGCAAATCCACCCGGTTGGCAAGCTCAGGTGAGGCTTCCAAGAAGGACTTACAGCCTTCTTCTGTCTTACCTGCCTGAGCATATTCAGTCTAAAGGAGAGCGTAGTTCTCTCTACTTTCATGAATGCAAAGTGAACTAATCTCAAATTACATAAAGGAGAATGTTAATATCATGGTTACAAGCTTTTACACAAAGGGAAATATCTGCTACACAGACATTTAAGGAAAACACCTTGTGTTTATCAACTATCTAGTACATACACTTTTGATTGCTTTATCCATATATTTCACTAAAATATTTCCCTGAAACACACTGATCTTTACAATACTCTGTAATAAAAGGAACAATGTAAGAATTATTTTTTTCTTTAAAAATAAAAAATGAAAGAATGAAGTCACTTTTCTAAGTTCATATGCCAAGTTCCTAGAAACACCGCTTGCCGTTCCATCACATTAGATTCCAATAAGAGGAAACTAATCACTTTTATTAAAAAATAAAATATGGTGAGCTTTAAATTAGGATATAACAGTAATGATAAGTTCTTTATTTTGCATTTTTAAAGGCCATCTTAATTTTCAAATAAGGATTCCAATGTATTTGGTTATCAATATGAATGTGAAGTCCCTGAGAGAGAAGCTGATTCATACTTTAAAGTCACAGGGTCTCAATTTTTCTAGTAGGTTATCAGAAGTCATTATATTCTCCTTTTGAAATTATTATCCAGATTACAGTATGTAAAAATTAAATCAAGAGATGATATTTAAGAAAGAAACTTTTGGATGTTGATTGCTCAGTATTTACATTTTTTAAAAGGTAGATAAATAGACCTGCACTTATACAAGTATTTGATTTTCAACAAATGCACCAAAACAACCCAATGGAAATTTAAACAAATGGTGCTAAAGTGACTGTAGAACCATATGGAAAAATGAATCTCAACCGCTAACTCATCCCAAACATACAAACATTAATTAGAGATGGACTATGGCCTAAATATAAAAGCTAAAAGTCATGAAGTTTTAGAGTAAAATATGGGAGAATATCTTCATGACTTGGGGGTAGGCAAAGGTTTCATAAGATAGGTCACGAAAAGTAATATCCATATGAGAAAAAAAATATGTGCATATATATATAAATTAGACTAGATTGAAATTTTAAAATTTTGCTTATCAAATGATACCTTTAAGACAATAGACAAGCCACACACTGAGAGAACACACTCACTAAAAAATATATCTGACAAAGGAATGACATCTAGAATATATAAAGAACTCTGGCAATATTAGATAAATGACCCAATAAAAAGGAGCTAATGATTTGGACAGGCATTTCACAAAGCAAGTATTTGGATAACTGATAAGCACATGGAAAGTGCTCAACATCATGAGTCATCAGGGAAACACAAATTAAAACTCCAATGAGATATTACTGCATGTTGGGGTGTGGGGGATGCCCTGACAACTAGCTAAACCGAGCTCAGCTCAAGGGAACGAGGCCGAAGATTACCCCCTGCCTCCTCCTCCCTGTGTGAGTGGGAGCGGGGTGGGAGAGCCCAGGAGATAGGTAAGTGCAGCCACCGGCCCCAACCCGGCTCACAAAGGAACACTCAGACACGGTGCCCCCACAGTCAAGCAGTTCCGTTTATTCAACTCAAAGCCTACATATTTATGCATAAATGGGCTAAATGGGCAGGGGATTCTGGCAGGGGTCTCCACCTAACAAGCCAATCACCTTATAGGTCATGTGTGCATACATGGCTCCTGCCTATGCTTACAGTAAAGATCATGAAGTGTCCGCGAGACTGGAAGGCTCTCTGCACCAATGATGCTAAGCCCCGTTTTTACCCGAAACCATAGTCACTCCCCCTTTACATCCTCCAGGCGCCATCCTGAACATGTGTGAAAAACAAAGAAGGGAACAAGCAGTCGCCATTAGGTGTAGCAACCATCTGTGCCAGAAAGGTAGCTGCCACCCAACAACAATATATTTTTATTAACTGTAATCACCATGATATACAATACATCTTTTAAACATATTCCTTTTAAATAAAGGAAATTTTGTGTCCTTTGACTAATATTTTCCTAAACCTCCCACTCTCCAGCTTCTGGTAACCACCATTTATCCTTTTTATGAGTTTGACTTTTTTACACTCCACATATAAGTGTGAGATCATGTAGTATCTGTCTTTTTGTGCCCGGCTTATTTCATTTAATATGATGTCCTCCAGGTTTATCCATGTTGTTGCAAATGGTGGTGGCTGCATACCTATAAGAACGGCTAAAATAAAAGACTAATAACATCAAATGTTGGCAAGGATGTAAAGCACCTGAAATTCTCATATATTGTTAGTGGGAATGTAAAATAGTACAACACTATGGGAAAAAGTCATGCAATTTCTTATAAAACTAAGCACACATCTACCCTACAACCCAGTAATTTTGATCCTAGATATTTACTCATGATAATGTACATTCACAAAAAAAACCTGTACCAGAATGTTCAGAGCAGCTCTATTTATAATAGACCCAAACTGGAAACAGCCCATATGTTCATCTATAGAAAAATGGATAAAAACTGTGATTCCTCCAGATAATGGAATTCTACTCAACAACAACAACCGCCCAACAAAAGAATCAGAAGAAATGAACTGATGAACTATTCATACATGAAACAACATGGATGAATCTTAAAAATATACTTTTTTATTCCATTTTCTGTTGCTTATCACAGAACATCTGAAACTGGGTGATTTATAAAGAAAATGAAGTTTACTTCTCATGGTTTTGGAGGCTGGGAAGTCCGAAGAAGTCCAGGGAACACATCTGGTGAGGGCCTTCTTCTGGGTGGTGGCTCTCTACAAAAATTCAGGTTATCACACAGCAAGACTCACATGAGCAAGAGAACTAACCTTCTCATTTTGTTTCATTTTAAAGCCATCAGAACCATGTCCATGACAACCCATTAAACCATGAATGAACCAATCCATTCAGGAGGGCACAGTCTTCAAAATCCAATCCCCTCTTAAAAGCCCCACTTTCCACCACTGTATTGGGGGTTAAGTTCCAACATGAGCTTGGGGGAACATTCATACCACAGCATGTACTAAATTAAAGCAGCCTTGTGCAAATGAATACATACTATTTATTTCATTTAGATAAATTTCTAGAACAGACAAAAGTAATCTACTGTGGAAAAACCAGAAAAATGGTGGGGGGTGAAATGACTAAGAAGGGGTATGAGGGAACTTTCTGGAGAGATGGTGATATTCTATATCTTGATAGGGGTTTGTTTTGTTTCCATAGATGTATGCATTTGTCAAAAGTCAGTGAATGTACACTTAAGAATTATTCATATCATTGTATGTAAATTTTATATCAAAAGAAAAAAACCTAAATATTAATCTCTAGCTAGCAATAAGCATGCTGAAATATTTAAGAGAAATTGTACTGATGTCCACAATTTATTTTAAAATGCTCAGAAAAAAAAGATGAACTGAAGGATGAGCTGAGGGAGGGAGGGAAGAAGTGAGGGAGAGAGAGAGAGAGAGCAAAGCAAGTAAAATGTTAATGGTAGACTCTAGGTGTTGGGTAGGCTAAATGGGTGTTCTTTGTAAAATTCTTCTAACATCGCTACATACTTATTAATTTTCATAAGAAAATATTGGGAAAAAAGAAAGTAGGTTTTTAAGAAAAAGAACTGTTTTTAATAATTGTTAGATATACCAATCTTCTAATACATTTCAAAGAACTGCTTTCCAATGAGACTATTTGACAATAAATTACTACTTTGTTCAATCCTTTAAAAGATAAATCAGGCTGGTATTTTTGAATGTCTTCTAGAAATTGTAGAGGTAAAAGCAAGTGGATGGGAAAAACTTTCAGTCACATAAATTAAGTATTCATTGAGCATTTACCACCTGCCCATCCTGTGGGATATAAAGACACCCAAGACTTAAAGATCTTACCTGCAGGGGCCACACTGTCATTGGGCAGCCACAAAGAATGGAGCAAAAGTCAGGCTTCCAGGCAATGCAGGCTAAGAATGAGTACGCACGTGGGCAGCAGCACCTTCAAGGCCCAGCAGTGTGGCCAGTTAGCCCCAACCCTGCCCCTCCCCTCCACACCAATCTTCTCTTCCCTCTAACTTGCTCCCCACCCAGACTGCTGGCTCTGTCTCAAAGCTCTCCTCCCAAGCACCATGCTTCAATATTGCACTTCATTCACCAAGACTCAACCCCAGCCCATTTCTCCAGGGACATACTCCCTGACCCAGAGCAGAGATCAGGTTCTTTGTTGTACAGCTTCAGAGTACAGTAGTTCTTTATTTAAGAGCATTTGATTCACTTCATAATTACATGGTCACCAGAGGAATCATTTGAGTAATTGATAGATTTTAAGCTCCATGAGACAAGGAACTGTATTTCCTTTTTAATTCTAATCATACCCCCAGCAATTAGCTGCATCTGTTACGAAGGTTACATAGGAAAACATACAGAAAGTATTGGGCTTTTTTTTTTCTTTCAATAGGAAAGAAGGAGGAGAAAAAAACCTGTTATGTCCATATGAAATCACTGTCAGGATCATGTGTTAATAAAATAAATTCAAGAAAAGATTTGTTAAAAAATCAAAAGAAGGAAAATCTTTGTAGAAACATAAAATCTTAGACAGGAAGTGATATTGTGGGTCACCTGGTCCACCTATGCTCAACTATACTGTCAAATTGATGCATATCTTTAGTAATTTTTTTAAAAAATATAACTATTTATATCAAACTATTAAAGAATTGAGACCAGATCAATTCTCCATTTTCAGAAACTGATCATGATATAAAGCATTTAGTATAACGCATGATTCACAGTGATAGTTATAGTAGTAGTAGTATTACCAAAAAATCTCTAAGTAATAGTGCCTTATTTAAAAAAAAGCACAGATTTTGGACCATAAAAAGAAAAACAGGATTAAATCACAACTCTGCCACTAAGTAGGCTTTTTCTTTTGGCGACTGGCCAACATGCGGATCCAAACCCATGACCTTGGTATTATAAAGCTGTGCTCTAAACAACTAGGCATACAGCTTTGAGCAATTTGCTTAATTGATATCTCGAAACCTGTTTCTTTTCCTGGCATTCAATTAATGGTCGTCAATAATAGTTATATTATAACAGCAATGGGGATGAATAGGAATCTGTGTTTGTTCTCAAAGAGCTCACAGTCCAGCAGGGACATGGATATAAACTCTGATTCTGTGCCGGAAATGCAGCAATGGAAGCATGCCACCAGGAAGAACGGAAAGTACCTCTCAGGCCTGGCCTCCTGGAGAAGGAAAGAGTTTTGTTTAAAAAGTTAATGAAAAGCAGGCGGGCCGGTTAGCTCAGCCGCTTAGCGTGTGGTGCTGATAACACCAAGGTCTCAGGTTCGATCCCTATACTGGCCAGCTGCCAAAAAAAAGTTAATGAAAAGGAATTCTCCAGGCTGATTAATAGAAAAAGACACTCTGGGTAGAGGAAAACTTTGATGTGTGTTTGCTATGATCCCAGCTGCATATTCCATGGTGGGGTATGGCAGGAGGGGGGCAGCAGATCCTGGGGTACCTTGTGTGTCATGATAAAACACATGGTGGGTGATAGGGAGCCAGGAAAGGGGTTTAAAGCAGGGAGGAAAACAATCCGACTTACTTTTTAGGAAAATCCCCTAGGGAGTCATATGGTGGATGGGTTTGAAGGGATGAGGCTGGAGGCAGCAAGACCAGTCAGAGGCTGTTGCAATAGTAAATGGAGCGGTGATGAGAGCTTGGATTGGGAAGAGAAGTGTGGCCATGCAGAGGTAAGAATCATTCAAGACATAGTTCAGAGTGTCGACAAGACGGGGCAATGTGGAGTACAGTGGGAGGAGAGCAGACTAGGGTGGCTGCTGAAGACTCCTGACTGGCTTGGCGGAGTGAGTGGTCCACAGATATGGTTCCTGGTTCAGTGCAGAAAAGGCAGAAGGTGGGAAGAGGCAAGCTGAGGTGAAGATGAGACATTTGCTTTTAGACATAGTTTGCAGCCCCTGTGAGCCAGCAGGAGAAAAGAGAAAGGTGTCCAATGGGCAGGACTGGACATGAGGACAGGGTCAGGGAGTCCCATTTGAGAGCCACAGGTTTGCCCAGGGAAAGAGTGTGTTGTGGAAAGAGATACATGCCAAGCTCAGGAGATGGTGAAGAACCATGCAACAGGCAGAGAAATAGAAGTGAAAATAGGGCCATGGAAGCCAAAGGAAGAAAGTATTTCACGAAGGAGGAGTTGGGCAATCATGTCAACAGGTGCAGAGAGGGCTGGCCGGTTAGCTCAGGTGGTTAGAGTGTAGTCTCGTAACACCGAGGTCACGGGTTCAGATCCCCATACGGGCCAGTCGCCAAAAAAAAAAAAAGGTGCAGAGAGGACAAGCAAGATAGAGTGGGAAATGTCCACTCGATCACATAGCACAAAGCCGTGTACCCCATCCAGCTGCAAGGTCAATGCATGTATATCACCTTTGCCTTCAGTGTTTCCGTGGAAAGGAAAAAGGTGGGAAAGTAAAGTGCAGAGCTGAGAAGAGAATGGGGCAGTGAAAAGAGAGCTTGTGATAGCAGACAACTCTATCAAGATGCTTAGTTGAAAAAAAAATTCAAAATGCCCCCCAAGATACCTTTAAATATGTTTATGTATTTTACTAACGCTGAAGGAAACCAGTCCTTGAGATCTGCTTCATGTAAGCAGAAAGATCACCCAAGAGACAATTTGTCTCTGCCCATACAAAGCTTACAGCCCAAGAGGAAAAAAAGTTAGGAACACTGTTTGTTTGTTTTTTGTTTTTCTTTTTTTGGCATCTGACCGGTAAGGGAATCTGAACCCTTGACCTTGGTCTTATTAGCACCATGCTCTCCCAAGTGAGCAAACCAGCCAGCCCTTGTGATCACTGTTCTCTAGAGAATATTGGCGCTAAGAAACATTGCTTTGTAATCTAACATTGGGCAAAATTTTCCAACACATTTTGATGAAAAGAAAACTATATTCCTAAGTCTGGGCCTTTTATTTTGCCATTTTTACCTTGCAGTTGCAGATCTTTGCCTTGCAGCCCTGTGAATGCCGTCTTTGACATGTCTCTCACATCTGTTCTTTCTCCTTTCCCACGGTCTTTACAACAAAACTGTTTATTTTTAAGCAATTGAATGCATTTTTTAAAAGTTCACATTTAAATGTCGTAACAATCTTTATCCAAAAGAGGGCGCAAATTTCTCATGAATATAGCACGGTATTTCACAAAATGTGTTTGCCCCTGGTGGTATTTACATTCCGCAGCTGCTGTAATTTAATGCAGAAACATTATTCCTGCGGCATATGCATATAATTAAGTCCTGTTTTGTGAGTGCTAATTAAGAGCCTTTTTCTTCTTCAGAGTAGTTTCAGAAAAGAGCTAATACAAAAATAAGTTGAAGCTAATGATTTTCTATTTTGGTTATCTAACTCAAATTAAGATAGAACATTTTAAAATTAAACAAATGAAAAAAGCCAGTGTGTTTACAATCTTCTAATTTTAGAATGTATTTTCATTCTACCATAGCGTAAAGAATACCTAATGAAGTAATATGGTTCAGACTTTGTGCAGGGGTGGTTAGTACATTTAGTACATGGCTAATTGGTTTGAGAGGATTTGTTGTTTTTGTGTGTGTGTCTGGTTTTTGCCATAGCTGGAACTGTTTGTATTTCCATGAATACCCAGAATGTCTGGCTCTTCTCCCACACAGGAAGCAGAATGACCACTGAATAGAGAGGAGGGTGGCAATTCCCATCTCAGCTATTTCTTCCGCTTGAGTCTCACCACGATTTGCATATATTTTCTAATGGGAATGACATGCCAAAGAAGTACTGAAGTACTGTCAGGTTTTATAAATGTGAGTTATGGAAATGGAAGGAAATTCAAAGAGGAAGCCATTTTTTCAGTGGTAGTAATGTACTACCTGTACTACAATGGCAATCATGCACAGGAATCCCATCGAGAACAAATATTCATTTACTCAAATTCTGTACTTTAAATGTATACATTAAGACACAACTTCACTCCACAGAATGGCATTTCCAAATCTGAAGTTCCTGTCGATTTGTTAGCTTATTTTTGCTTCTGTAACTAGCTTGGATTCCAAACTCCAGCTTTTCCATCATACCTACCTGCCTGGTAATTTGCTGGTATGTGGTAACCATGAACATTCATCCAGGGGAGACAACACCATTTTGATTGGATGGTAGGCCCTATGAATGAAACCAACTATGAGTAGAGAATCACTGAAACTTTAGCTGCTAAGTGATTAGCACTGTGTCTATCAAACCAGGACCTACAAACAACTACATTCGCCAGTAGCAATGCACAAACAGCACTAAATGAGCTGAAATTATAGTCTCTGTTTATGCTCCAGTCTAAAATGACATTGCCAGAAGATCTGAATACATTTTTGATGAGGAACCAACATGATAATAAGAACCAAGCATTATTTCCAACTTTCATCTAATGACAAGCCTGTGACCCATTGCCAAACTATTTCTTTGAATTACTAATACGTAGTCACACCTACTCTCCTTATTATCACAGAGTGTTACAGATTGACTCATCTATTGATTTCCACTTGTGACTGGCCAAAACTTCTTCCATCATGTACCCCATCCAGCTGCAAGGTCAATGTATTCACCTTGAAATTCTCACACTGCATCTTGGCCAGCTTCTTCCTTTCCTGACCATAATATCTAGTCTCATCTAGGGTAGAGCCTGGATCACATTTTCTTTTCTGGATTTTTCTGAGTCCATGACTCCTCCTCTTCCTCTGTCCACTGCCACAACCAACACCCTTGTTCTGATACCCCCTCTTATGACAACACCCCAACCTATCTTATACTCCATTTCTGTAGATTCTACTGAGAAGGCGATTTTTAAATACTGAAGTTGTTTGATGATGCCAAACTTTATTACATTTCTAAAACTTTTTATTGCTCTCCAACAATATAAACCAGATCAATCAACCACCAAAAATGTTTGAGGACAGCTATGTGTAAGTGAAAGGTGCAAAGGAGACAAAGACTCAGGTATATCTCACAACAGCACAAAAGGAAGAATGAGGATGCTGGTGGTACGATTGGATTTTGAATCTGTCTTCACATTCAGTATTTACATTAAGACATTTGGGAGTACAGCATTGTTTCCATATATCTTCTCTGAAATGATAATTTTTCAATAGTATGTGACTTTTAAATGTTTGCTACATTCATTGGTTTAAAGTTCACCTTCTGAAATCAATTTGCTTAGAAGATGAATCTGATTTTATAATAAAAGTTTTTTAAAAGGAGTCAATTAGAAATGTGCAGCTAGAAGAAAGCTGTTACATTATTTAAGGCCTTTAATAATGCATAAAGGTAAATCAGTAATAAAAGCTAATTACAAGATGGCTTTGTTTCTTATTGAAGCTATACGTTCTACCTTTCCAGAATGTCGTCTTGAGAACACTTGTATGTTTCTTTTTTTGAGAAAAACTGTGGAACTAAGATGATGCTCATTATTTTGAGCTCAAATTATAATTCTTTTGGTTTTACAGAAATTTGTAATGCTCCATAGTTATTTTATTCAGCTTTTAATTATTATTATTTATTATTTTATTTTGTACTTTATTCAGTTTAAAAGGATAATGTTGACCTTTAACAAATGTTTGCCTTTAAGAACAGCTTATCACTGAAATCCATTAGGATATATATTAATTACAAAAGACTACTTTTTAGTTGTTCATGTGAATTAGATAAGAAATACATGGCATATACGTATCCTTAGAAAATATCAGAAACAACTGAACAAAAATTACATGCTGGCTAGTGGCTCTGGATGGGAAATGTGAAATGATGTTAATTCTTAAAGTTGGCTGCCTTTGTTACCTAAAAATATGATCAAGCCTGGAGCCTTACTTAGTAGCTTAAGTATTTGAGATATTAAGTGAAGTTTTGTTGGGGAGAATAGTGCTTTTTTGCACTGACACTGAAAATACCAGTTTACTGCCACGTGGCACTTTTCTGTTTAGAATTGAAAGAAATATATAGCATTTTTCAAGTTTGGGTGTTTGGTTCTTTAGGATGTATACTTTTAATAAAGCTTGTTCACAGGGCCGGCCCGGTGGCGCACTGGATAGTGCGCCCGCTTGGGAAGCGCGGCAGCGCTCCCGAGGGTTCGGATCCCACGTACAGACCGGCTCCCGCTCACTGGCTGAGCGAGGCGCGGGAGCAATGCCGAGGCTTGCGATCCCGTTGCCGGTCCCCGGTCCGGTACGGGGGCAACACTGAGGGTTGCGATCCGTTGCCGGACACGGAAAAAGACAAAAGACAAAAAAAAAAAAAAAAAATCTGAACACACAACTCACCAAAAAAAGTTATACAGATGGCAAATAAGCATATGGTAAGAAGCATATGAAAAGATGTTCAACATTACATGTCATTGGGGAATTATAATTCAAACAACGAGATACCACTACTCACAAATTAAAATGGTCAAAATCCAAAACCTTGACAACACCAAATGGTGGAGAGGATGTGGAGCAACAGAAACTTTCATTCATTGCTGGTGGGAATGCAAAATGGTATAGCCACGTTGGAAGACAGTTCCTTGCAGTTGACAAGTGTGTGATTTGAAACACGGGGTGGAATGGCCCGGGGCCCACGCTGAGAAGTCAGCAGCTGCGTGTGCTAAATCTGGCTCCATCATTAACCTGCTGAGGGGCCTTCTACAAATTGCTCAATTCCAGCCATGAAAATAAACATAGGCGCCAATGCCCTAGCATAGATCTAAAGGAAACCAGCCGTGCGCATAAAATAAACGGAACTCCTTCTGCCTTTCTTTCCTAACACTTGTGGGAGGCGGGGAGGAATTTGCAATGACCAGGCTGTAGGTTACTGTTCTTTGCTTCTAATTAAAAGAGGCAAATGTAAGCAAGTGAACATCACTAGGAGAAACTGGGGCAGTTGGGACAAGTGTGGGCAAAACTTAAGTAAACGTTGAGAACGAAAGGGTCAATCCCCGTTTGAAGAGGAGAGAAAGAGATTTCTCGATGATTCTAACCTTCTCCTGCTGGTGCATGCGTGCAGCAACTCTGTCACACTCTGACCACTCTGGCCCTGCGTCTGAGTCTCTCTCCGTCTCCTGGTTTCTTTCCTTTGTCTCCCCATTCCTTCCTGTTTTTCCTTTGTTGGCACTGTTTGAAGAGGAGGAGGAACAATATTCTCCCACCACATTTGTTCTGTCCTCCCTCTCTGGTTAGAACTAGACAGACTAGCTTTCAATCCTCTCACTTTCCCCCTGCCACACTCTACTTTTTAGACGGGAAAAATGGGCCCAAGTAAATGTAAATTAACAAGAAGATAGTGACAGAGCTAGCCAGGTCCATTAATGCCAGTCCAGTGCTATTTCTGCACATTGTACCCAAATTTAATGATTAAAAACAGAAACAAAACATTCCCAAGCCTGAATTGACCTTATATTTTTAATATGTAAAAATGGTATTCTATGTTCATTACTTTACGCCCATGGGAGTTAGGGCAGGTAGAGCATGTGATGGCATTTAAATACCATTATTTCATGTACATTAGGATTATTTGATTTAGAATATGAATGTATGTACTTCAAAAATCAATGTGATTTTGAAATGTAGTCAAAAGTGTGGTTCATCTTTGACTCAGTTTGGCCAGAAATAAAATATAGCACTGAAAATATGTATGCTACATTCACTAAATAATCAAAAAAGTTAGAATCAAAGGTCACAGTCATAGTTGTAGACACGACCACGGCAAAAAAGAAAAAGTCATAGTAAAAACCCACATTCACATTTGTCCAGTGATGAGGTAGAGCAAACATCAGTATAAATGGGGATCTAAAATCTACCCTTTTCAAAAGTCATCTGGCCTGAGACAGAGTTAGCCAGATCTTTCCAGGTGCTGAGAAAAAAAGAATAATGTCATTTCAAACAGGTAGAATTGTGGAGATGCATAATGCTTAGAGGTTAGCCTAAGATTTAGCTTAGATTTTCCCCCAAACCAATGAAATGCAAATGTCTTGAAAATCAAAATTAATTGGCTGTTAGGGAAAAGGGTATAAGACACTGGTGACCCTAATCTGTGAGTACAGTTACCACGTAGTTATTCCTGGTAGATTATGGGTAGCAAAACAAATAGGTCAAAAAACATACTGCATTTTCCTAAATTCATATTGTGACTTCAAATGACTTCAAACCAACTGTAGAAAAATTCTTTAGTGGTAAATATATTATTTATATATGTATATACAATAGGTTTTAAAGACAAAAAAAGAGCAATTAATTGTGGATTAATTTGATTAAAGTATAAACTGATAAATTCTTATATTCATAATAAGATTATAATTTGAAGGGATATGACATTTCTTCGTGTTAAAAGATTACTCAAAAGAACAATAAAAAATTAGACATTTACAAGTAGTTTTTGAGAGTTTATGCTTACCATTACATCCAACATATTGTCATCCTTTTTGACTAATAAGATTAACTTCAACAGCCATTTATCAAATGCTTATAATATTCCCAGTTCTATAATATTCATATTTTAATTTATTTGATCCTCTCACATCTGGAAATTAAAATAAAATCATAGAATTTTATTATTGGCTTTTCTCCTCTGCAGTATATGAATTCAAGAAACTCAAGAACAAATAGAATATCATTCAGGTCATTTAACCAAATTTCATTGGCAGTTTTATTTACTGTGTCAAAAAATATATAATATAATCTTTCATATGGTGTTTTGATTGGAAAAAACATTGCTTAACTCCATAGATTTACATACATAGATGCATTGTACGGTGGGGAAGTAGATGACGTAAGGCATATTTCTTTGTCAGAAAGATTTATGCCAGAAATTCTAGAGGTGTGGCCGTTACGATAATCACAGGCAACACATGACATCAACTGCGTTCTTTAGATCTTTTTATTAATTCTTCACAAACCCTAAATCAAACACAGAAACAGCATTGCTTTGAACTGCAAAGAGAGGTGTGTCTATTATCTGTCTACTGTATTATCACCACACATTTCCACTGTGATTTCCTTTCTTTTCATGTTACTATTCAAAAGTCATTTATAGCAATGACTCTGCATTAGCCTGAACCACATAGCCTCCTAGTAATATACCCGTAAATATTTTATCAGCATGTTGAATTAAATCATTTTTTAAAGTACTTTCTAAGTCTAGCATTCTAGAACGACAAAACATGTATGTCACATTGACTTTTAAAGGACATCAAACTAAAGGCATAAATTTTAGTACAAAGTCAAATAGACATGAATACAGACAGAAAAGCCGCATCTGAACTATTTCCTTGAAGGATTTAACCATATGATTAGACATTGTGAAAGAAGACAATGATGAGATAGTTTCAGGGCCATGGCCACGACTGGTCCTGCACCCTGCACCCTTACTCCACGCTCCAAGCTGTGTGCCCTGGTGCAGGGTTGCAGCCACATGGAAGAAGGGGCCTCTATCCTTAACTCATGCAAAGGCCCCTTACAGGCCAGTAGGAGGTCCTAAAATGTTATTCTCTCACCTTAAAAAATTAAAACAAAACAAAACAAAAAGAGCTTTTCATGATCCCACTTTGCCTTCAAGTCTCCAAATCTTTTCTCTCTTTCTTCTCAAGAGTTGTTTACTCCTACTGTCTCCATTTCTCCCTCCCTTTTGTGTTGAACTTACTCCCATCAGGTTTCTGTCCCCACCCTCTCCACCAAAATGGCTCTTATCAAGGTCACTGATGTCCTCCATGGTCTCTTCTTCAGTCTACATGTGGCTCGTCTTCTCAGCAGGGTTTGACTCCAGACTTATATAATCCACTACCTACTTGGCTTCTCCTTCTGGATGTCTCCTGGGCATCCCACACTTGACATTTCTAAAACCAAACTTCTGATATTCACCCATGAACCTGCTCATCTAGAATATTCCACATCTCAGGAAACAACAATTCCATCCTTCCAGGGGCTAAGACCAAACCCTCGTGTCTTCCTTGACTCCTCTCTTTCATTCAGATGTCACAGCCGGTTCCTCAGCAAACCCTGTCACCTCTACCCTTAAAATACATCCAAATTCAAAATTTGACCACTTCTCACCACTGTCCTGCCACTGGCCTGATCAAAGCTGCTGCCATCACTGGACTTAATGACTGCAGTGGCCCCTCTTCTGCACTCCTGCACGTGCCCCTCCTTGGGCGATCCTCAGGGTGATCCTAAAACAGAAGTCAGACATCGATCCTCTCTCAAAACCCACCAGTGTCTTCTCATCACACTCAGAGTAAAAGCCAAAGTTGTTATTAGGACTTACAGGGCTCCCTGTGAGCTGCACAGACCCACATACAAGTACACCCTCCCACACATACATATCTACACGCATGCACACATGGTCACACACACAGACAGACACACGGAGACACACAGACACAGAGTCACAGACAAGCAGAGACACACACAGACACATGGATAGACAGACACATGCAGACACACACAGACACACACATACATATGCCCATGAACACACACAGACACAGAGCATGCACACAGACATGTAGACACACATATCTACATACACATGTTACTACATACACATATTACTGCTCTGTCCTCATCTCCCACCTCTCCCTTCCGTTCCCTCTGCTCCAGCCACACTGGCCTCCCCAATGCTGCTCACACAAGTCCAATGTGCTCCCCTCTGGGAATGCTCTGCCTGAAGCTATCCACATGGCTTAGGCCCTCAGTTTCTTCAGGTGTTTACCAGAAGTCATCTTCTCAGGGCGGGCTTCCCTGGCCACCTACCTAGAATTCAAAAACCACCCACATTTCATAACCCCCTGCCCTGCCAGCTTTTTTTCTCCTTAGCATATATCATCAATTATACTAAGCATTTGTCTTACCTTGTTCCTTGTCTCCCCAGTGGCATGTAAGCTGTAATTGGGCAGGAACGTAGTCTCTTTTGTTCACCACATCCCCAGTATATGGATGGATGCCTAGAGCACCATAGACACTCAGTATTACATGCACTTTGAACTGGTTCCATGAATGAATAATGCTGTTCTAGAAATGGCAGCAAAAACTAAACGAACTACAGGTTTATTTGAGCATAGACCTCATGGAGATGAATCCCAACCTCTTACCTTGGCTTCTCCAATCTCTTTGAATCTGCAGAAACCAAAACAACCATCAGTTTTTTTTTTTTGTTTTTTTTTTTTTCCTTTTTGTCTTTTTTCGTGACCGGCAACGGATCACAACCCTCAGTGTTGCGCCCGTACCGGACCGGTACCGGACCGGGACCAGCAACGGGATCGCAACCCTCGGTGCTGCGCCCGCACCTCGCTCAGCCAGTGAGCGGCCGGCCTGTATGTGGGATCCGAACCCTCGGCGGGAGCGCCGCCACACTCCCAAGCGGCGCACTGTAGCAGTGCGCCACCGGGCCGGCCCAACCATCAGTTTTTCATGCCACCATTCCCCTAATGATTGGTCAGTCCTCCCAGTTTCCAGTGATGCTCCTCAGTCTCTGATCACCTCTGTTTTCTCAACCATTTCCTTAAAGGCACCTCTAGCACATCTTACGGAGGCTGGGTTTGCCTGCAAGGATACGGTAGAAGAGAGGGAAGGCAAAAGTCAGTGGGCAAGAAAACTTGCATTTAACATCTGATGTGACACTTTCCCTTTGTTTTGTTGTAGTACATCTTTTGTCAGCTTACGTGGGTCAAAACTTCACTGGAAAACAAAATAAAAATGAGAAGGAGAGTTCATAGCATAGGAAATGATACACACTGCAGAACACCCCCAATTCAGAATAGCAGGGTAGAAGGGTGGGCGAATATTCCCACTCAAGGCAGAGAATACAGTCCAGAACCCAAAGCACGCAGGAGACAGATCTCAGAGGGTACTCTAAAGAACACTATATACCGTGCGTATGGAGACACACCCATACACACTTTGAGAAAAATGTTCCAGACACAAACTGTGAGATAGTGAATCAGCATTGCTAAGGACACTGTTAAACAGCATATTAGCAAACTGCAGTTCACCTATTGCAAAATCTAGACACATACAAAAATTAAATAAGGAAACCAGGTAATCAGCTCAAATACTTCCGATTACAAAAGCAATTTTCCTGAAAAGTAAAGAAAAACGCAAGTTTTCTAGAATTGTTTTAATTCATTTTGTATGTGTTTGTTCATGCACTGTAGATATCGATTGAATGGTGTACATGAACTAAAAAGTTGTCTTGGTAGGAGGCAATTTCTCACTAAGGAGTGTAGACTCTCCAACTGAGCTGGCTAATATGAAACCTCACCTCCACCACCTTCTAGAGCAAGTGACTTAATCTCTTTGTGGTTCAGTGTCCTCATCTGTGCAATGGGAATGAAAATAGTACTTACTTCATATGGTTGTTATTAAATGAGTGAAGTGCTTAGGATGGTGGCTGGTAGCTAAAAAGTACTAATACCAGTGTTCATTTGATTTAAAAAAAATTTTGAAATTAATGATTTGCTTATGGGATGTTTCTGTAAGAACATGCTTTATTTTTTTGCTGGCTGGTACAGGAATCCAACCCCAGACCTCAGTGTTCGCAGCACTGCACTCTAACCAACTGAGCGAACCAGCTAGCTAGAACATGTGTTTTTGACCCTGAAATAATTCATTATGAACTTCCAATAATTTTCTCTATGAAGTGAGCCAAATGGTAAACTTGGGGCTCCTGAGTAGTTTGGAATAAACTTCGCAATAGCTCTCTGCTGAGAACCAGAAAGTCTTTCTATGTAGCAACAGGCACTAGAAAGTGTTGCTTCCCACCCCTACACCTGGTGATGCAGGGAAGTGGGGGCTGTGAGAGTCCCCTCTGCTTCCCCTCCGTGTCCTGCACTGTAGAGATAGGGCTGGGTCTGGAGCTCACAGACCCCTCAAAGCCCATTGTCCAGACTGGGTCACAAACCCTTCACATGCAGGTTTACAAGTTAGGTAACTGGAAAAAAAGGTCCTTGGAGCTGTAGGTGAAGAAAGAGTAGTCTTTATTCAGCACACACATGTCCGAGAGCTAGGCAGTCCAAAGAGAAACTCAGAAACTCAACTGCTACTGGCAAAGTCCAAAGAAAAAAAACTGAGCAGCTGCCAGCAAAGTAAACATGCTCTGCTTTTAGACATGAGCTCTCTGCCGGCAAGCAGTTTAGGGCTGCTGCTCCACAAAACTCTCAAACACACAGTAGCAACAAAACTAAAAAGATACATTGGTGCACATGCGCACTAACTCTGCCCACACACACAATTTGTTTACAGAGAATGTGCTGCACCACACCCAACTGGACCTGAGGCAAGGGCACCTGACCAAACTATTCTATTTTCCCAACATGCATCTTCGTCTTGTTGCAGCTCTCTTGCTCCCCTCCCCTTGTCAGTCTGTATCTCCCCTGACTTCCCACCTCTTTATCCCTTCTCTGTTTCTTGCCCCTTCCCTCTCTCCTTGCATTTCTGTTACCCTTACTCTCTCAGTCTTGGAGCTATTCACGCCTTTTAATCTTTAACTGTCCCCTGGGTTTAGTTTTAGTCTCACTTCCAGCCCACTCCCCGTTGGACCCCCTCCCCATCTGCTTCCCCTGGACTAATCTCTGCTCTGACTTCTGGGTTTCTCTCCTCCACTCTCGCTCTTGGCCCCAACCTCTTCTTTGTGGGCATTGTGCTGTAGGCTTTCTGCTTTTTTTGAGATTTGTAGTACAGTTCATCCATATTCACTTTCTTTGCACCAGTCTAACTCTGATTAATACCACTTTTATGGAAAATGTAATTTTATAGCTTTAAAGAGACACAAGGAGATGAAAAAGCATGATTGAACTGAATAATATCCATTACTGATTAAGCATCTACCACCTTCTAGTCTTTTATATACATTGTCTCTCTTCCTCACAATACCTTCCAAAGAAGCTGTTATTTATTCCCATGTTATAGTTGAAGAAGTGATGCTGAGCGACATTAGGTGACCTGCCCAAGGCCATGCAGAGCTAGAATTTTATCTCACATCTTGCTGGTTCCATCGTCTACCCTCTGTCCACTTCATCACCCTGTATCATATGTGGATATCACATCACTTTATCATGTTTCTAATTTTTAAAAAAAATTGAAAATAAGACTCCATGTAGAGACTTTGAAACGATTTTTGCCATGCACCCTCCCCACCCCACGCACAGGTATTCCCTTTAAACACAGCCAGGGAGGAAGGCAGAAAGTGGGTAGAAAATGAAGCAGTGACAACACCAAAGGAACACTCTTTATTTACTTATTTATTTATTTTAATTGATGCATCGTAATTGTACATGCTTATGGGATACAAGCTGATGTTTTGATGCATACAAATGTTTTATAATGATCGTGTCAGGGTAGTTAATGTAACCACGACCTCATGCATTTATCATTTCACCAAAAGACCACTCTTGCTTCTTGTCTCTCCTTGTTGATTTTGTCCATGAATGACCGAGGTCATTAGGAATCATAGACTCAGAGACTTCTGAGTTGAAAGAGGTCTTGGAGGGCATCCAAAATAACTCTGTTTTCCAAGTGAGGAATCTCTGATGTAACTCAGAGAAATAAAATGACTTACCCAAAACATATAGATTTACTTGCTGCCCTGACCTGGGTGGGTAGTTTTAATTAATACTCATCAAGTGCTTATTGACCAACAAAATTCACCCAACCCTCCTGTAAGCCATGGTAGTTTCCAGCATTCCATTCCAGTGAAAGTCATTACAGGCTGGAAGGGTATTCAACAAGACAGCTGAGATGCTAGAGCCCAAACCTTACCCCTCCAGAAGCTCAAGAGGAATCTAGATGATCCTAAAATACCTCAGAATTGCAAATGAGTGTATTTTAAGTGAATGCATGAAAAATAAATCCACAAGGTCTATGTAATACCCATGGAAACATTCTGATGCTGTACAGCCTCAGAGGTTGCCAAATGCTAAAATAAGGCAATTGTTTGTACACTTACAATTTGCCCAAAAAGTTTTATATATATTTATGAGTATGTGTGTTTATATATACACACACACACACACACACACACACACCCATACATTTATATATGAACAGTGTTGCAATGATAAGAATGTGTTCGTTCCATAACTATTGCTATCCCTCTGTAGCTTTCATGCTAAGTATGTTACAAATATGATAGGATTTCTGTAGAGCATTAAGATAAACAAAGAGTGTTTGGGAAAATGGAAGGAAAAAGAACACAGATATGCTATTTTAATATCTTAGTTTCGGCCTTAATGTTTTCTTTAACATGGTGTAACAATATTTGGCTCCTGGGAAGTTGTTTTTTTTAGTTAATACCATATTTATCAGGACTTCAGTTTCTTCCCACCTGATTAGCAGCACGCCACCTCCCTGGAATCTAGGAAGAAGCTAATGTATACTGAAACCAAATTTGATGCTTAGAAAATCCTTGAGCTGTTGAAAGGCACACCTGTGTTGTTTAGCAGGCGAACTGAATCTCCAGTCAAGAATTTCTGCAAATCTCCTGTTCGGTTGGCTAAACTGGTTTTCACTCCTATTGAACAACACCAGGGTGGGGGGATCCTCTATTTTTCCTTAATAACCATATGATGCCATAGAAATAACTTCCAATGCTAAGCCCAGTGACTTAGACATCAAAAGTGGAAAGGCTCAGAATATATTTCAGGGCATACACATATGTGTTCAGGTCAAATTTATTAATTTATAAATCAATTAGTAGTTTTCATATTGGAAAAAATCTACAGCTCTTTGTAAAGACCAAATTACTATTAAGATGCTACTTGAATAATTAAGACGAAGCAACTTTTTTGATGTACTCACTTTTGTACTTAAATTAAGAATAGCCTGTTATGAATAGGTAAATAAAAATTTCAGTGAATTGAATCCTAAAGAAAATAAGGGAGCATTTATCAGTTGAAAGTAACTCTCTGTAAATCAGTTTGCAGATTAACTGCAAAGGTTATTTAGGACTTTTAAATTTTAACAAGCCATTTAACCATTTTATCTTTTAAAAAATATTCTCAGTTTGGTCCAATTTCATTTTCTGGACATTCTGATGTTGGATTATGTGGTACTCTATAATACCTTTAGGATTCTACAGACTAAATTGACTTGAAAAGCTTAAGATATAAGGCATTCTAAAATAAATGCTTGATTTATTACGTAATATTCTTTAGGTATTAACGTTAACATTTTTCATTCTTTGGTCAGGCACTCATGGGCTTTAAAATATAACTTTCTAGTTCAGTTGGTTAGAGTGTGGTGTTATAACACCAAGGCCAATGGTTCAGATTCCTGTACTGGCCAGTCGCCAAGAAAAAAAAAAACATATTATATATCTTCCTACAGTAAATACTCAGTATGTTCTAAGGCAGAACGAGAAAAGAGTTAGGGTTATCCAACCTCATAGAAAGGACAAAGGATAAAAGTAAAAGAAAAATTAATCAAGTCCTTAGGCATGACGACCCTGGTCTGTTTTGGCTGGCAAAGGAACTAAGAGAACTGCCACCGAGGTTTTAATTTATGGATTGTTTGTCATATTTCCAAGCCCTTTTGTTGAAATTGTGTGTTAAAATCTCTATAGTAATAGAACATTTCTTTTTTTTCAGTTTTCAACAAAGACAATAATATTCTTTCTTTCTGTAACACACACCATCAGTTATGCTAAATTAACTGCACATTCTTGGGTGGGAGGGGGGAGAGGGAGGAGGGAGGGAGGTTTCGGTGATGGGCCATAATAATCAACCACATTGTATATTGACAAAATAAAAAATAATAAAAAAATAAAAATAAATAAATCAACTGCTTATACACATATTCATGAAACTCAGCCGGTCAGAGCTGTGGTTCTCAGCCCAGCTACACACCAGAAGTTTTAGAAATACTGCTACCATGGCCACTCCCAGAGATTCTGGCTTACTTGGTATACTGATGTAGCAGAGAGAGCAGAGGGGAGTTCCAAGTTGGAATTAAGAAATTGTTTTCTGGGCCGGCCCGGTGGCGCACTGGATAGTGCGCCGCTTGGGAAGCGCGGCGGCGCTCCCGCCCGAGGGTTCGGATCCCACATACAGACCGGTTCCCGCTCACTGGCTGAGCGAGGCGTGGGAGCGACGCCGAGGGTTGCGATCCCGTTGCCGGTCCCCGGTCCGGTAGGGGGCAACACTGAGGGTTGCGATCCGTTGCCGGACACGGAAAAAGACAAAAAAAAAAAAAAGGCAAATCATATAATAGAATAGAGGACACTGTTGTCACCACTCAAAGGTGACTGATTTGAATAGCAGGGAAAATGAGAAGGAAGAGGTTAAGGTGTTTCCCAAACTTTGTTTTTAAGTTTGACCTACTAGTGAAGCCCACGTGACACATCAGGACCAGGAGGGTAACGGTGTCTGCATCCTTCCAGGCAAGCCGTCCTCACCTTCATTCAGGTTCACACAAGCCATGAGGCATCCAGCACACAAACACACCGCCCGCCTGCTGCTGTGCAGCCACTGGAGTAGCACTTACTTCGTGTCGTCTCAGAGCACAGATATGGCATTTGGGTAGAAGTGACATATATGGGCTCGATCTAAAGAAGTGCTTTCTAAAAGGGCTGTCAAAACAAAACAAAACAAAAAACCAGGTGTCTTGCCATGAGCTGAACTCCTGGCCCTGAATCATCAAGCATCGGCTGAAGATTATCTCTAGAAATAGGACAATGTTCTGAGGGTGGAGCATGTCTTCATGTCTACAATGGTCCTTCCAAATCTAAGTTTTGATCATGCGGTAGTCCAACTTCCTCCCTTCTCTATAGTCACCTAGTCACTTCTAATGTCATTCTGCACCCATTTGGTTAAAAAAATAATAATAATAACGACACAGGGGGATTCCGGAATTCTTCACAATGAACCAAAATGTCCGTGCGTAAAGATTGTGAAACAAAGGGTTAGGAACGAGCTTTATTGTAGCAAACTGATTGATGGGTTTTAGTGCTTCGGTTACTTTTGGCAAGAAGTGAATCCTGAAAGCTCATACAAAGAACTGCAAGGACTTTAAGTGGACAAATAACTCCATAATAAAGCCAGTGTTTTTGTTCCCTCATTTATGCCCAGATTTGTGACCTCAATAGCTGGAAGTACACCCTGATCTTTGTGTTTACCTTGAGACAGCAATGAAGGAACGAATGAGTTCATTCCTCAGTTAGGCGGGAAAGGTGGAGGTGGTTAAAAAAAAGTCAAACCTGATACACAGCAAAGTTTCCAGCACGACAGAACCATCACTTCATAGAACAGACTCACAGAACTGAGAGCTGGAAGGACCCTCCAGGGAAAATGTCTGAAGCGCATGTCTACGTGCGGTGCTTTAGTATGACGAGGCCAGCACTGTGGCTGCGCTGTTCACGGTCAGGACTGTCACGAAGGCTCCCCGGAACCCGCGCCGTCCACCTGCACGTGCTGCTGTCCTGAGTTGAGACCGGTGCCCCGCACCTCCTGACAACGACTTTCCGCATACCACCGGGCCAGAAAGGACGCAGAACTCTGAGGGCAAGGCCGGTTTCGAGCCCAGAACCTGAACAGTGACCCCTCCTTGACAAGCCAAACAAAGTCACCCACACAAGCGTGGCATTGCAAACCTTTAGAGTGCAGCAAACCGAGGGCTGCGTTACTAGACCGCGTCCTTTCAGGACACGCAAAAGGCTTTTTCCGCTCTGCCTTTCCAAGGTACTCAGGAAGCCGAGCTTCGTGCTGCGGGTGGGACTGGGTCAGGGGTGCCGGGGTGCCGGGGTGCCGGGGTGGGGCGCGGCAGGGGGTCCACACCCGGCTGCCAGGCCGTGCGTGCGTCTCTCCAGCGAGAGAGCCATTTTCCGCGGTCCCTGGGCCCGAGATGCGAGGACGGG
>NW_007727181.1:411660-440030 GCF_000696425.1 Galeopterus variegatus
GTGCGCGGGGGTCTCGGCGCCCAGGGGGAGCGCGCGCGCCAGCCGGGGTGCAGCGGGCGGCATGGCGAGCACGGCGTCGGAGATCATCGCCTTCATGGTCTCCATCTCGGGCTGGGTGCTGGTGTCCTCCACGCTGCCCACCGACTACTGGAAGGTGTCCTCCATCGACGGCACGGTCATCACCACCGCCACCTTTTGGGCCAACCTGTGGAAGACGTGCGTTACCGACTCCACCGGAGTCTCCAACTGCAAGGACTTTCCCTCCATGCTGGCGCTGGACGGTCTGCATCCCCTCGGCCCCCGCCCCCGGCCCTCGCTCCTCGCCCGCCGGCCCGCGGGGGCGCCCTCTCGGCCCCGCGACCCCCAGCGGAGCTCCCCCCACCCCGGGCCGTACCACAGGGCCTGAAAGAGCCCGGGAGGGTCCCCGGTGCCCGCCGTCCCTGGACGGCTGTCCCGTGCAGGCACAGGTCTGAGCGTGGACCCCGAGGGCGGGGACACGCAGGCCTGGTGGGGTGACTCCCAGGCCTCGGGAGTGGGCTGTGGGGACCTTGCGGTCCTGGGAGTTGCGGGCACGGCTGTCGCCCCTGTCCCTCGGGAAGTGTTAGGACACAGAGCTCGTGCCGCAGGGGCTTGTCTCCCCCGTCTCTCCCCCTCCCCCCCATCAAAAAGCTGGGTTCTGATTAAAATGGTATTGTCGAAAGCCAAATCTGCTTGCCCTTGAACTCCCTTTAGCCATTTCGTTGGTTCTTTTAAAAGTAGGCAGGAAAAAAAATCACAGGGTTTTTTCCTGTCGTTTCACGTAAAACGCTTCTACAGATTTGTCTGCCTAGGCTTTGACATTTCCTCCGAGTTTTAGGACAATAAGCAGCCCTTGCCCGTGCGGCGATGAAGGGTCTGCAGTGCGCAGGGAGTCTGGGCCCTGAGAATCCCGTGGCGGGGACGGCAGGTTCTGCATCCGAGCCTGTCGTGTCACCTGCACGGTTCCGGCTAGCCAGGCTGTGTGCTGCATTGCGTCCTAGCAGCAGGCAGATATTCATCTAGAAAACGGACTCTTCAGTTTCAAGAGAACGGTCCGTGTCAACCTGGTCACAGTGATGGCTCAAGTTCTAAGCTCTTTTCTTCTAGGATTTTAAAGCAAATGACTAGATAGAGCCCGGCAGAATCTTAAGAGGAGTCATTGACATTATTTCTAGATTAGAGGTGTTTTCTCTTATTACTGCACTTGGAGTTTTTATTTGCATAGCTGGGTAAATAAAAGACGATTTGATTCCCCTAAGATGGAGCTTGCCACGAAAAGCAAACTTGCTCAACGTGGCATTTGATGGAACCGCTGTATAAGGGAGTACTGTCTGGTTTCAGAAGGGTGGCACCCGGGTCTGCAGGCCTGTTGTGTAAAATAAATAGCTGGGACACTGTTTATTCCCTAGCATTACCGCTGAATTTCCTGAACTGCTTTGCAGAGCACACATACAGGTAGACGAACAGGCAGGCTCTTGTTTCTGTGGTTTACATTCAGGAATATGGGATTGACAGTTACTGTCCTACAAGTTTTCTTCTGTTTATAACTATTGTTAACCTGAGATAGCGTGCCAGGTAGGTACGCTTCCTTCTATGGGGCAGAGAGAGGAGAAAGAAAGAAATGCTCCATGGGGGAAAAGGGAGAGGAGAGAGAGAAAAGTCCGTGGAGATTGCTGAGTGCAGAATATGAAGTTTTCCCTTGTGTCTCTGAGGTGAGGGTGGAGGCGGTGTTCTGATTTGGGGGCAGGTGCCGTATTGAGGAGCAGGGAGGACAGTCCTCAGTTATCAAGTTCTAGAGGTGGTTGAGAATGGATCAGAGAGGAGTCACCCAATTTGCAAAATGGCCTTCCTTTGTGCTTATGTGACTAGATAGTGACTTTTAGAAACATAAATGATGTCACACTAACCTATTCTGCAATGTTTTAAAGTTAATAACATGTATTTCCAAGTCAGTGCATATAGAAGTGACTCTTTTCTAACTGCTGCATAGTATTCATTAGTCTGAATAAACTGGTTTATTTAACCATTTACCTAGTGTGGACATTGGACCCTTTCCAACTTTTCATTGTTATTAGTGTATTTATTGACCATTTTTTTCTCTTTTGTGAATTGCCTGTCCCTGTTTTTTTGCCCATATCTGTTGTTTCTTTTTGGTTTAAATGACTTGTCAATCCTTGATTTGTTATATATGCTGCAATCTCAGACCATCGCTTGTCTTTTAAATTTGTTATGTATTTTCTCATACAGAGCTTTGAAATTTGTAATATAATCAAATTTATTAGTTTGCCTTCTGTGGCTCAAGAGGGTATTTCCTACTGCAAAATGATAAACTTACTTTCCTGTATCTTCCAGGAGAACATTTTGGAGGGTAAATCACACAGTTAAATTTTCATATGGAAGAGAGCTGATTCCCCACCTGCAAGTGAAACTTTCCAGGCCAGGGCCCCTCTGCTTGTCCACTCTCTGCCATGTATTTCCTGGGCAGTGACATCTGATGGGTGCTAGTCCTGACACTGCCTTTGAAGTGGTGGGAGGAAGTGGCCGTGGCCTGAGCAGACCAATGCTTCCCCTTAAACCAGGCTGGGAAGAGAATTCAAGAAGGGAGAGGGAAGACTCTCAATAGATTTCATTAATTTAAAGTCACTGTACTCTAGGCCCATCTTGTGTTAGGTGCAAGAATAGGTCTCTTGGGCACAGATGATGGGGTCATTATTCTGCATTTCCTTTAAGATTTCAGAGCTCTGATTCCTCACCCTCAGGGTGTGTCACTGCCACTCCAGTTTTCCCTGTAAGGAAAATGAAGCCTAGCAAAGTTAAATGTCTAGATTTAATGTTACATCATGTTAAAACTCCAACTCTAATTTCTGTTTAGCATAATCTTAGTATAATGGAAGGGATGTTTTGATGAGTTTCTTACTACTCACCAGACACTTGGTTCATGTTATTCATCCTGTGAATTAGGTGCTGCTATCCCTATTTTACAGATGAGGAAACTGAGACTCAATTAGGTACGGTAATCGAGGGCCTACCACAGGTAAATAGAGGCGCCAGAGCTGAAACTCAAAGTTCCTGTCTTCCCCCACACCACTCTTATTTCAAAAGATTTGCAAAAGTACACAAAGCTGCTAGTATAAGGAAAGCACATTCTTTTTTCCTCTTTAATCCAGCAACTAGCACAGGTGTTGCTAGTGAATTGTCTCCACCAAGTGGATATTTTCATTTTTGCTGGTTTGCAATTGAAGATAGGTACATATCATTTGTAAAACACCTTTTAAGGGATACCTTGAAGGTTTCTTCCAACAGATTTCATTAATTTAAAGTCACTGTATTTTACTATTTGCAAATTTCACAGCTGAATGAGCTAGCGATTTCTGTTTATTGCTAACTATATTCCTTTCAAAGCACCACTTGAACTTCAGCTGAGAAGCACTTTCAGCTGGGTTGTTTTTAGTATATACCATCTATTTTTGTTAGTGGAAATGTTTGCCACTTCTCCAGGAGAACTAACTATAAATTCTACTTCAGAGAACTTCTAAGTAAATATGTTCATGCCTCAGCACTTTAATGTGTTAATTAGCTATTAACGATGTCAGTAAATTAGACCTGTCAAAAATAATGGCCTCCTTGACCAGGTTTTTACTTCCATTTCACTTGATGGTTACTTATAAGTTTTGCCCTCAGGAACTGTTAAAAACCAAAGTTGTAGAGGTCTGCCTTGCAAAAGATAAACTCCGAAAGAATTCCTTGGACGTCACCTAAGTTCTGAGTCCATGGGTGTTTTAAGTATTGGTAGGCGCTAATTGACAAATCTCAGGCTTACCAACAACTAGATTACTTTCATGGATGGCAGGGGAGTTTATCCCCTGCTCTCTGCTCCCCATTTCAGAAAATCTGGCCACTGATAGTCCCTGTGAGGTGCCTTACTTTGTGCATGGGAAAAGTTAGCAAGTTACTGCTACTGTTCTCATGCAGGAGAGAAGTCCCTTACCTTCCAAATCAGGTTTCTGGTTGGCATAAAAGAAGGACCTGACCAAATCAGAATCTGCTCTCTTCATCTCTCTTCTTGTGCTTGTGCAAAGAGACCAAAGCAAATCCTGCTGCCAGTACGAGGACTGACACAGGAGACCTCTGAGTGAGAAACTCAGAAAAATATGTTACGAGTAGTGTTTATATATTTAAAGACAAGTACTATTTTTCCCTGTCTCATTAAAGATTGAGTTTGACTGGGAGTCTAACCACTGTTTACCATCTGGGAAGTACATTCTATTCCGTGCTATAAATGACCAGATTGTAGAACCTAATCTTTGGTAAATTCCAGACAATGTGCATTTTCTGTTAATTAAGCCCATAAGATAAGTAAATGCAAATTATGGTGCATGCTAAAATTTCCTAGGAATATATATAAGGCTGTCCTCCCCCCATTTTTTGTTTGTTTAATGACTGCAGTCAGAGTCAGCTAAAACACCTCAAAACCATAAATTAAATGAATTTTACAAAAATAATGAAACCACACTGTCCCAGTATCTCTGGTGGTATGTGATGAGCCAGTTTGGTTAGCCTCAAAGATTCGTTTTAATCTTGCAAGGGACTGACAGGCTTCCTCTCTCTGTCTTGCTGCTCCCTGGACTCTCTCTGGGTGACTTGAGGGTTGACTTTCAAAATAGAGTTGGTTCAGTATTTGGCAACAGAGACCCAAAGAGCTTTGCTATCCAAAGGAACCTCCATTATCCTGTTGTGCTAAGAATACATTTCTTTTGCTGTTTTTGATAGCCACAGTGTTAGTGAAATTAATTTTTGTGTGGATGTAGTTCACACTGTACAACAGAAGGTCATTATCACTTCAGTCTGCATTCGTAGGGGTCTAAAGTGTGTTACAATTAAGTAGATCCACTCCCATTTGCTCTTCTAAATGGATCCTAGAAATAGGATTAAAACTTTAAATTTTTATTCTTTCCCAAAGAAACATGGACTGGAGGCCACCAGCGTTTACTCCCTGAATTTATGATTATCGTGGTCTTAGAATTATTATTTATTGTAGGCTTTGCCTGAACACAAATAACAAATGACTTGCTATATCTTGGCAAATAAGTTTTTTCCAATTAAACAGCTTAATTCCAAATGTAAGCCTGATGTCTGTTTATGTTCTTTGGCTTAACAAATATTTACTTACATCTAGTATGGTATGTGCTGCTGTCACTATTTCAGATTGAAATGTGGCACTGTTTCAGACTGAAATGAAAATGACTTATGTGATAAAAGTTTATTACTTTAGACCCTATTAATCTAAAACGTCAGTGCCTGGACAAAAACCACATTGAAGTTTACCATCACCTTGGCCGGTGATGTGACTAAGAATAGGAACGGTGGGCTGGCTGGTTAGCTCAGTTGGTTAGAGCACAACCTTGTAACACCAAGTTCATGGGTTCAGATCCCTGTACTGGCCAGCCACCAGAAACAAAAGCAAAGTAAAGACTAGGAATGGTGCAGGAGGGATGATCAAACAAATGAACAGAACACAGTTTTAAGGGACTTAGGAGGCATTCATTTGTATGCAGATAATTGATTGAATAATTATAAATTACTCTTCTACAAAACAATGCTTTTTTAAACCCAACTTTAGTATATGTGCCCCGAAAATAATGCATTGTCACTAAAATACTTCTTGACTTAGACTCCTCATGGTTCATGATGATATTCCAGTTAGTTTCATTTATAAGCATTCACTAATATTGGAAGGTTTGGCCCTTCGGGAGCTGCCCAACTATAAATTTTATAATGTCACAACAATTAAAACATTTATTTAAAAGATTCGACGTGCGAAGGAGTTAGGGGATGGTGGTAGTGGCAGATGGTGTTTCTCACAGTGAAAGGCAGTGTTACACAGATTTTGTGGTCTGATCTGGGGTGGACTCCATTTCTGCCATTTCCTTACTCACCTCTGGCATATCATGTAACTGTGTGCCTCAGTTTCCTCATCAGTGAATATAGGAATAATAACCCTCAGAGATCTATCCTGAAGATTATACATAAGCAAAGCTTAAAAGTGCGTGTCACTCCATATAGATTATCTTGCTTTCCTTTCTTGCTTGTCTTGCTGCATGTTTTAACCATCGTGGTTATTTTTTGGGAAAACAGAACAATCATCCAGAATGACAATGTAAAATGAGGCTCTCTCCCTAGACAGCCACATGTTTTATGTTAACATAAATGACTACTCTAATTGCAGGTTATATCCAGGCATGCAGAGGACTTATGATTGCTGCTGTCAGCCTGGGCTTTTTTGGTTCCATATTTGCACTCTTTGGAATGAAGTGTACCAAAGTCGGAGGCTCAGATAAAGCCAAAGCTAAAATTGCCTGTTTGGCTGGGATTGTATTCATACTGTCAGGTAAATAGTAACTTTCTTCCATACAGGGTGCTTCATGATGTTAACGAAATATCACTAACCATAGTACTTTCCCTCTGATGCTTTTTAGGGCTGTGTTCAATGACTGGCTGTTCCCTGTATGCAAACAAAATCACAAAGGAATTCTTTGATCCTTTCTTTGTTGAGCAAAAGTAAGTACTCATCTCCTCTACATGTTTCTAGCTCACGGGAAATCTATATAATTTAATGTTCTAAAGTAAGAGACATAAATTTCCTACATGGCTTTTGAAAGTGAGATGTACTGATAGAAGTATTTGACGACATCATTCAGGATTAAATAGTTTATGTGCCACCTTGGCAAAAGAGGCATTTCATTACTTCATTAGTGCTGCACAGTGTCTTGTTTCTAAATAGCTCAGGGCATAGGATTTAGAACTATAAACTCCATCCACTGTACATCATAAAATTGAAGTCAAGAAGAGGAAAAGTGGAAGAGGGGTGTAAGGATAGAAAATTAAAAGCTTGACTTGATTATTGTCCAACCAAAGTATTTGCCAGATGATTTTCTCTGGGCCTTTTAAATGTGCTCTGTTAACTACAGTCTTCACTAGGTTCACCTAATAAACCTTTATAAAGAAATTACATGATGCAAGGTTTTTCAAAAATGTTCTAGGAGCATGGCTCTGATACCCGGATGTGGCTGGTCTGGTTGCAGATGAGTGCTTCGGCATTAACAGATTAGTTTTTGTTGCTGTCGTTGTTTTTAAACTATGGGCTATTGCTTTTTATAATTTCCCTAGGCTTAGTTCTTCGGATTGGGAAAACCCCAGGGATACCAAATCAGAAATAACAGTATACAAGTTACCCAAATAGCTGCTCAGATGTGCATCACTTTTTTTGTGGTGGACTTAGGACTCTTCAGGAAATTGATTTTCTAGTTCTGTCTAATATGATGAAAATAATAGCTAACATGTGCTGGGCCCCTACCATGTGCCAAGCAGAGCACTGCAAATGTTATTTTATTATTTTATTTTATTCTTACCACACCCTTATGTAGTAGTTTGTCATGGTAGTTCCTTTTTTAAAATAGAGGAAAGAGGTCAAGTAATGTGTCCAAGGGAACTTGGACTAAACTAGTAGGCTGATTGAACCATGATTCAAACCAGGCAGTTGAACTCTAGAACACGTGCTCTAAGATGCATGATTTATAATATTCTACTGTTTTATAATTTCTGTGACAGTGTGCTACGTGTACTTTTCATTAAGGGGGTTTTTCTTTAAATTTTGAAATAGTTTTTATTCAGAAATTTTATTACATGGGAAACAAAAATGACCATTTTAGACCCCAATATAACTTTTACTTTCCTGCCTGTATTAGAAAAATATGTCATGATTTATAAATTTTCTAACTTATTTTTGATAGTAAGATTTGCACAGATGTACATGACTCCACACGCTGAGATAAAAACTGAGACTATACTCCTGAAGGTTAGAAACAGCTTAATGATATTTAAATAAAATATTATATTTAAATGATACATTCTAATTTCATGGTTTATATCATAAATACACCAAAAAACCATATTTCTCATGGTTTATTAAACACATTGCTAACTTTTCTGTATTGTCTTTTCTACATTGCTATTTTTATTTTTCTGACAAATATTAGGGATGTTTCTGCTGCGTCTTAAAAATCCTTTGAATCTTCCCTGAAAAGGTTGACTCTAATTTGTGTATGCATGGTAACTTAAACCTGTCTTTGTGTGAATATTTTCTGTGCTTGCTATATGCTCAGTGACCTAATTTACTTTAGTATCATTAGAATTTCTTATTTTCCTGTTAGACTTTGATTAGACTCAGTTCACTAATTATGTACTATGAGAGATTTTTCTCTTTCCCAAATTCTTAGAGCACATTGAACTATCCCACCCCCACCATTAGCCCCCCAACCATTCCTCTTTCTCTGCCTACTCCCTCCATGTCTATATTCCCATCTGTGAAAACTGGGATAACAACAGTACCTCTCTCATAGAGTTGCTGCGAGACTTCAGAATGTGTGTGTGTGTGTGTTTATATATACACACATATATATATGATTAGAATATATATATGAGGGTACTTCAAAAAGTTTGTGGAAAAATAGAATTAAAAGATAATATGAATCATTCCGTGAACTTTTTGAAGTACCTTCATATATATGATTAGAATATATATGTATATATTATTGGCATAGAGCAAACACCTTGTATTAGCTCTTATTTTATTGTATTAACTATTTTTTAAGTTGAAGCATATTGATTGTACATATTTATGGGGTACAGAGTTATATTTCAACACATATATACAATATGTAGTGATCAAATCAGGGTAGTTGGTAAATTCATTATTGCAAAAATTTATTGTTTCTTTGTGATGAGAGCACATAAGCTCCTCTCTTTTAGCTATTTGGCAACATATAACAAATTATTGTTAATTATAGATGAGTGGCACTACTGTACACCAGCAGAACTTATTTTTCCTATTTAGCTGTAATTTTGTGACCATTAACCAACTCTCACTGTCTCCCTTCCCTGTATTAACTATTACTAAGATTGCTTTTTAATTTTGTGTAGTATGTGAGATGGGGCTTATCTCTGTAGATGTCTTTATTAGCACTTTTCTGCAATGACTTAAAAGTATAACACCTATAATTTGCCAATTTACCTTGTGTAATTAAAAGCACAACAGCTAGGAATTATGAAAAACAGCTTGCTTACAAATTGGTGATATTTGCAAATAACAGGCCCTTCACATTAAAGTCTTATAGAAAATATAGACTTTGTAAAAAACCTGCCTGTTGAGAATGTGTTGGCTCCTTGAGATCAGAACTTTCTCTCCCTGTCCTATGTATTCCCTGCAGTGCCTTGCACAAAGAAAAGCCCTCCATGATTTAAATAAAATCCAGTTGGATCAAGGAGTTATCAGGGCCTGAGAATTATAAATACTATCAGATTCTATTTACCTCAGTGATAGAAATGAGGCATAAAAATGACATATGACACCCACAGGAATTCACAGACCTCATTTAAATAAAGCATACTTCTATAAAAACCAATAAATCAATTAATGTGACTTCATCTGGTTTTTCTTTATTAATACTGTCTAGTAAAGAAGAGGGGGATGGAAATCAGGAAGATGAATAAGTCAGAAATTGACTTATTCAACACAAACTGGTTTCATAGGTCTTGAAATGTCATCATCTTTAAAGCAAGATTTTGATTTGGTATAGTGTTAGGGTATAGCACTTTCTTAGCTGGCATTTGCTAGAATTTAATAATGGGTGCCTCTGATTTCATTTGTACATGAACCTAGAGAGGAATATGTCAGAGAATCAAAGCTCATGGTGGGACCGACCCCAGGTGAGCTGGGACTTGGAGGATGCCTCTATAAGAAGGTTCTGACTATTTCTTTGAGGTCCTAATTGACCAGCATGAGAATTAAGTAAGTTCCTTGAGGTCAAAATATCTATTTCAACTCTGTCTTGTCTGTCTAGCACAGTGCCTGGAAGCAAAATTCTTACCTGTGGAGCTAGTCCTTTCAAGACTAGTGGAAAAGCTTTGTGTTGTCTGGGCAGAGAGAGCATGGAATTAGAAGGCACACGCACTCTCCCTTCCTGTCATTATCATACAGTAATCTTACAAAAACTAGCCACCACCAAATCCCATTTCTCCCTCCAGCCCTAGAAGGTGTGACTGTGGCCCAGGCACAGGTGTTTGGGCCCTTAGGAAGAGCCGGGAGAGAGCTGCTTGCCACGTGTTCTCGTTTAAATTTCTGGTAAGCAAACTGCTCTTTGATACCATAACCCTAAAATGGGCTGGAAAACAGTTCCGGCATCAGAGCATGGTGTCCTCGTCGTTGTCCTGCTGTTGTTTTTCTTAAGGTTCCTGTACTGTATCGATTGGATCTTCTTTGTAGATTTCCTGGACATCCCTGTATAAGACACGCCTTGGTTGCCTAAGTTCAAAAAACACAAATCAGCTTATCAACCAAGTTCCCGCTACATCCCTACTATGTGCAAGGAACTCAGTAGGAGCTTTGTTATGAGACAAAGTGAGTGGCTTCTAGTGTGGAGTTGGAGCAAAGGTTGTGCAGTGACACGACAAATAGTGCTGCGCTTTGAGCTTGGTGGCTATTTATTCTAAAAATCTTCCTTTCCCACCGCATGTCTGGGAAGATTTCCCTTCCAGGTTACAATAATTGGACAGAATTGCAGTCTGTGGAGAGTTTCACGTGTTTCCCCATCTCCTCCTTTCGCTTTGCTTTCTTCCATTCGCATTATGACTGTGTTTGACGACTCCTGCTCTGGAGACCTGAAAACTATTTCTCAACCCTTTCCTTCAGGCTGTTCAAAACAGCTTCCCCCTTTTTATTAAAACAAAACCTACCAAATCCGGAAAAAAAAATAATCTAGCCTCCTACAAGCTTATGAAAATAGGTACCCTTACCGTGCTCCACCATAGCAGGAGTTGACATTTAATTACATTATTCCTGCCATTGCTTTGTTGTCCAAACCACTAACTTCCTGAATGTCTTGCTTTGTCTTCTTAAGCTGTTCCAAGTAAGAATTGATTGCCATAAAGAAACTTTTTTCAAATCATGCAAAGTTATAGAGCTTAACCAATTGCCCTAGTTGAAGAAACAGAATGTGGTGATATTAGATTTATTCTCTTTTCATATATGAGATTTACCATTATTATTAATATTTTGGTTGAGATATGCTCATGTTTGGGTCTTACCATCCTCTAGGATTTCTGTTTTTAAGCTTTTCAGAACCATGGAGCACTCTACATTCCTGGGATATATTTGGTTTCTGCTTTAGAAATATATTTGGTTTTTACTTAGGTAAAATTTTCTCACTATTGTGGCTACTTAGGAGTTAGAAATAAACAGCTGCCTGCTTTCAGGTAAATTCTCTTGTTCTTTTTTTCTGCCAAGTTAAATGAACAATAGACAATTCAAGAAGTAAATTTCTGGATTACAAAGATTTTCCTGGGTGAGATAGAATATCAGTCCCACCAGGTGACCTTGCCAAGATATTTAACTTCTCTCTTCTGTCCTTATCGTAATTTAATACATTATGGATGTTTATTTATTTAACCATACTCCATTCATGAGGTTATTTGGAGAATGAGCTAAAGTTGGTAAAGAGCTCATAGATTCCTGGATGGGAGATTCCATATAAGTGCCAAGTGTTAAGAACAAAACAGAATTCAACTGTTAAATATTAAGAAGGTATATTCTGTGACTTCACGTTGTTCAGAAGTAACGGAGGCCACCTCAGATCACCAGAATTGCTTCTGTTGTGCTAGCGTGACTTGTAAAATCTGCTTGGAAACCAAGTGTTTGGCAACTCCGCGCTGTGTTTACTGACTGGCGCCTGCTTTCTGGTAATGCGGCTCTTACCCTCATTGCTCCTCTTCTTTCACACCCTGGCTAACTTCTTCTTCTTTTTTTTTTTTTTTAAAGATGACCGGTAAGGGGATCTTAACCCTTGACTTGGTGTTGTCAGCACCACGCTCTCCCAAATGAGCGAACCGGCAATCCCTATATAGGGATCCGAACCCGTGGCCTTGGTGCTATCAGCACCACACTCTCCCGAGTGAGCCACGGGCCGCGTAATAACTTCGTATAGCATACATTATACGAAGTTATCGGCTCTTACCCTCATTGCTCCTCTTCTTTCACACCCTGGCTAACTTCTTCTTCTTTTTTTTTTTTTTTAAAGATGACCGGTAAGGGGATCTTAACCCTTGACTTGGTGTTGTCAGCACCACGCTCTCCCAAATGAGCGAACCGGCAATCCCTATATAGGGATCCGAACCCGTGGCCTTGGTGCTATCAGCACCACACTCTCCCGAGTGAGCCACGGGCCGGCCCTACGTCCTGGATAACTTCTGATCATCCTTCAGGACTCGTTCTGGGTGAGGTGCCCCTTCTGGGCACTCCCTTTGTTCCTTGTGCTCCCATCAGAATCCTACTGTGTGGTTAGCACCTGCTGTGCCATGGGCCTGTCTCCTAAATCAGACCAGGAGCATCTCGGAGTAGTGACTACGTGTTGCTACCTTTAGAATCCCTTGCAGTTAGTCTGTGTCCTGTGACATTTACAGCAAGGATGGTGAATCACCAGTGGTGCTGTCTGTCTGTCTGCATCTCTCCTGGAAAGGAAAGACTGAGCATGCTTGTGGAGAAGCGATTAATGGAACGGAAAGAGGAGGCAGGGTGCACACTGTTTAAGAGTAAGGACTCTGAGTCCAGGCTGTGTGGAGCAAACCCCAGCGCTGCCACTTGTGAGCTGTGCATCCTTGAAGAAGTTATTTATCCTTTCTGTGCCCTGTGTGTTCCTCATCTGTAGAATGAAGATAATAGGTCACAGGAGGCTGTTGTGAGGGTTAAATGAGACAGTATAGAACCATGCCTAGTACATAATAAAACCCTTAATAAATGGTAGCTATTATTTTTAAGGATACCGACCCTAAAGCAGAGTATATTAATGTAGCAGTACATAACCTTATAAAGTCTATTAAGGTTAGCCATAAAGAAATGTACGTTAAAATGTTGGAGACCTAGTAGAAGGGATAGTTGAAGTATTGAACACTTATCTTGTTTTAAGACACTTGGCTCTCAAGTAGAAGGAGGTTTGAAAGGAAGCTGGCATGAAACCATTTAAAAGAAATAAGGCTTGAGTAATTTATTTCTGGGCACCTCTGTCATAGCACTGAGTAAGAAATAAGGAATAATTTGGAGCTGTCAACTGGGTAGATACTCTTCTTATGAGAACTTATCCTACACATGTCTTCCCCAGCACCTGGTTCAATTCTAAAATGTTTTGGGGTAGGTTGTTGAGGACTCCGAATAAAGTGTAAGATATGCTTTTTTAATTGGCCCAAGCTTTTTTTTTTTTCCTTTTTGTCTTTTTTCATGACCGGCCACGGATCGCAACCCTCAGTGTCGCGCCCGTACCGGACCGGGACCGGCTACGGGATCGCAACCCTCGGTGTTGCTCCCGCACCTCGCTCAGCCAGTGAGCGGCCGGTCTGTATGTGGGATCCGAACCCTCGGCGGGAGCGCCGCCGCACTTCCCAAGCAGCGCACTGTAGCAGTGCGCCACTGGGCCGGCCCCTGGCCCAAGCTTTTTTGCTGCAAGTCCATCTGTATATTTTTACCTCAATAAAAAAGAGATGCACATGCCCACATCCACACACAGATTCTTGACCTATGCTCAGCAATACTGGCTAGGCGGCACGGTGCCTCGGGACAGTATTTGCTGTAGGAATTTCCTATCTCGAAGCACAGTCCTGTCTGCAATGTCTGTTTATTGAGATTTCAGAGTTTAGATGTAGACATGCTGTTGCACCCCCTGTGAGTATGACTCAGCACGTGATTTCTCACTTAGGATCAAGGATAATCGGATAAACCCCAATTATCCACACTTATGGAGGAGATCAATGACATGGATATTGCTAAACAACAGATTTGTTTTTGAATTGAACTATGTAACGTTGGGGACAGATGTTCCTTTTAAATTATAATTTACTTTGGATAATACTAAATTTAATCATACTGTGGATGGTTTTTAAATTTCCAGGAATAATTGGCAAGAATTAGAACTCCTGTAAAGACACTGATCACTTCACACACTATATTGGAGAGGCAGGTGGCAGAGAGGTTAGCTGTGAGGTTTTGGAGTTTGACTCAGCTCAGATTCTGACCCTATCCTTGTCCCTTGCTGCTGTGTGATCTTAGGTAACATGCAGTCGCTTCATCTGGACAACAGAGATAATAACTCCTGCTTCTGAACGTTGAGAGGAAAACGAAAATAACATATTGGGGAGTTGTTGGTCCAAGGATATAAATTTTAAGTTAGAAGGAATAAAAAATATAGAGAGACCAGTTTTACATCTATTTGTAAATTCATTTCAGCATTCCTGATTGCCCAAATACGTTTCTTCAATTTACCTTTGAGCAATTTGTAATGTCTTTCTCCTTCCCTAATTAATGAGTTAAGTAAAATCTTTGAGACACATTCATCTTTAAAAAAAAAAGAACATCTATAAAACACCTACCACAGTGGCACACAGTAGATAATCAATAAATGTGTCCTGTTTTTAATATAAACAGTTTATAGAATTCTAAACTACCCTAATGATACATCATAGCAAACGGAAAGATAATGCATGTATGTCTGTTATAATCTAGCCACAAAAAAGCAATTTAGAGTTGTTACCAAAAGAATTATTTTTTATTTTGGTTTCTTAAATTTGAGAATTCTCCATGAAGTTTACATATATAAGTTGACACTTATAATTTGAATTATTCTATTCTACTTTAGCCTCCTTTTGGGAGGCACCTGCCACTGCTTTGTAAGTATGGTGGGATGCCTTGGGTAGAAAGTCCAGTGGCATCTGCCCGGCAGTGGGAGAGAACTGTTGGCAGGGAGAGGCGCGAATCACATCAGGGGACTAGACGGTGGCCTCAGGGAGACACCCAGGATGGGCAGGGTGGAGTATTTGGGAGAAATGTGTGTTTGCAGATAATATTCCTATAAAATACTTACTTATATAAAATCCACTCATGGGTTGGCTGGTCTCCCAGTTGGTTAGAACGCAGTGTTATAACACCAGGGTCAAGGGTTCAGATCCCTGTATGGGCCAGCTGCCCCCAAATAGGTATATATAATCCATTTGTGCAGTTTTATAGGTCTCAGGTTATATAATCCTATGCATTGAGGGAAAAGCTTATGTTAGGTAGTGGTCATTAAAATGATGGCTTATCAGTGGAATTCAACTTTGAAATGTTATTATTGATACATATGAGTGTACTTTCTAGACTTTAAAACATCTTTTTAAAACATATTTGGCGATTTTAAGGTAATTGGAATATTTCTTTTGTCCGTTACCACTCTTGATTAAAATGAGGAGGAGGACAATATGTTTGAAAAAAATACCGTCCCGGATGGCACAAGACCTGGCTCCTAGCTCTGTGACTTTCAGCAAGGTCACTTCACTGCTCTGGGGATCTTAAAAGGATGAGGTGCTTTCATTTGTTAAAACATTCTTTGCTTTGTTTTTGGAGGGGCTGCTTTTTCCTTTTCAGCTCCAATAGTCCCTGATTTTAATTACTACCCTCACTTCCTTTTGTGCTGGGTGAAAAGACAGCCCCAAGGCATTCAGAAAAAATTCCATGCCCTAGAGCTCCTGAGCCACTGAGAACTTAATGAGCCAGGGAGAGAGAGAACTCACATCTTTTTGAAATGACAAGTAAAAGCATGCTACATTGATTAGGGTTGTTTTTTTTTTTTTTAATATATTAACATACTCTTTTATTTAGCTAAGGTATACATAAAAGGAAGCTGGAGTGACGGTTAAGAGCTCTGGGTTTGGAGTCACAGTTACAGGTTTTAAGTCCTGGTTCTACCATTTACTTAGCTGAGACACCATGAGACAAGTAATTTAATCTCCCTGAGCTTCAGTTTCCTCCTCTGTATAATGAGGATAGTAATACTTATTTCTCAGGATAGTAATGAAGATTGAATATGGTAATGTATATATAAAAAAAAAAATCTTAGCACACTCTCAAAAATCCTAGCACAGTGAGCTGACTGTAATAGTAGCTATCGCTACCATGGGCATTTCCTTGAACCACATCTGTATGCATTTGGAAGAACCATGGTAATATTTACTTTGCAAAAACATGCTCTTTTGATTCTATTATAAGTTTCATCACACTTCACTATAATTATTATTTGCTTAATGTCTATTCCCACTAAACTATAAGATCCATGGGAACAGGGCTGTCTCTCTTGTCCACCTTGAGCTTATGATTAGCACAATACCAGGCATGTCAGTTTTGTGGAGGTGACCAGGGAAGGCCACACCAGCTTCCCACAGGTGGCAAGTCAAGTCAGAATGGGGGTTTGGGTACAAGGAAGACAAAAATAGGAGGTGAAAATAAAAGGTGTTCCTTAATACATTAGGATTCATAATCCTTAGGATTGTTGTGAAGGTTACAGAGCTAAAAAATGAGTTGCAGTATGAAATGCATCAGAACCAGGGTCACCAAGTGTGGTCAGCCCTGACTCTCTCAAGGTGAAATGAGAGACAGGAGCAGCAGCCTGGAGCAACAGACACAGCCAGGTGGATGAGAATAACTTCACCCATGAGTTAAGAGTACATTTTTAACACCTGAGATCTTTATGACTTCTTTTTGGGGGAAATTTTAAGGGGTTAATCTGTATTTTAATTTCTCTGATAGAAGTAAATTTGTTCCCCACTACTCATTTACTAAAGTCCCATTTTATGACATAAATGTATTGAAGTCATACAGGCAGCTTTTGATTAGTTCTATCAACTGAGACACTCCAACAACAATGTTTTTGACCTGTAAACGTAGTTCAACCCTCAAACTGACAATCACAGATCTGCTTGGTGTTAAGCAGATTTATAACCTTTCAGAATAATAAAGAAATTTTGACAATTGTAATAAAGAGGCCACACTCGGAGTGGGCAAGCTGGCCCAGGGCCAGGAGGATATTGTTTAAAAAAAAGAAAGATATGCAACAGATAACCTAAAATTTGAATAATCTTCCTGAGGTGTTGAAGTCAGCTTCTTAGTATTACCAGAAATGAAGATTTCCAGGCAGAGACTAAGTCCCCCAATCAATGTCAAAGGAGATACCCTCAAGAACAAATTGGAGTGGACACTGTATATCTCTTTCTCAGTTCTATCAACAACACAAGTCATTTTGTCAGATGACACCCATTGATAGGTGTGAATTGAAGTCACTGTCGAGTAAGCCGGCTATCATGTCTTCAAACAGAATGAAGAAAAAGCATATGAAAGATCCAGTCACACAAGCCCTCACATGGTGTAGATGTAGGGCCTCTAAAATCAACTTTAAACAGATACTATTTATTAAATGTTGGTCTCCAATAGAATTCACAATGGAATTCAAATGGAAATGATATTTTCCTCGGAACAGGGTCTACGTGTTGTGATTTAGAGAAAATTAAAATAAGTAAAAAAAGAATAAATGAACCAGTTATTAATGTAAGCCAAACTCATGGTTCTTAAATACCTTCTGAAAGTTTCAGAATGGCTTACGGCAGGATTCCTGATGTGCCTGGATAATTCATCCTGTGATTTGCAACAACTTCGTGTAGATGTTTATAATGCTCCTTTCAATGAATTCATGCCAAGCTGTGTTTATGATTTCTATCACCTTCCTCCCTCCACTGACCACTATTGATAATTAGAGATTTATTTTTAATCCACCATAGTACTTGGCACTGGCATCCTATTTTAGTAAAGCTCAATATTTTAAGAGAAATCTCAGACTGTTTCTTTACGGCATGTTTACACTAAGGCATAGTGTTGGGTGAGAAGACAGCCTAACCTCTAGGGAGGGAGAAAAAAATAGAGACAAGTAGAAAGCGTACTAAACTTGTAGAGTAGTCATCTTACAGTGATGTATTCTGTGTGGAACTGTTCAGTCATGCTCGGTTTTTTTAGTTGTCTGTGCAATAAAAGGGTGACAACAGATGGGTCTGATGCCAGCTTCCTAGGACTTCCAGAGGTTTTAAATAGGGGTCAAATGACACTCACCTACAACTTGGCAGGCACTCTGCTTGTATTGTGTGTGTGACCTCATTAAAACAACATAAAAGCAGGGCTGATTGTGGAAATCCAGGACATCCTTTCTGGATATACAACATGATATTTAATGAAAGTATCTTTTCTAAAACTCCCAGTTTGACACTCCTGATCTGACCAGCTCTTTTCTTTTTGTTCTGTGCACTTCACTCCTCAGTCCTCTTTTGGGTTGTTTTTTGGTATAGACTGAGGGTGTTTTTCTGCACTTACACCAACGTTCTGACTGTGCCATTGCCTGATGGGAACTGTTGGAGAAGATTCTCAGCTCCCAGAGCAGTGCTTACCCCTCGCTGTTCTGTTGCAGATGTTCCTTGCCTGTCTATCTATCACCTGTATTTCCTAGGAAAGTCAGAGTGAGAAAAGAAGGAATCACAGGCAGCATTTTGTTATGCACATACCCCATCCCAATCGAAAATACACCAGCGGACCACAATAGTCCCTAATCCTCTGTAAAGGTTGCTTCCTGCTGCCCTGGCTAGCGGGCGGGGATGTCACACGACCACTGCGCAGCTGAAACCACACCAGAGAGCCTGCCCATGTGGAGGTAGTAGGAACGGGTGAGGCCGGGCTCAGGACAACCACAGGTAGCTCCGGCCAGCTGCTGTCCCCAACGCTGTGGCCTCTATATCACTCCTGGCCCTGCCCTGCACCTGGATGTGGGGGAAGGCTGGGGAGGGAGCTGGCCTTGGGGGGCCCCACCCTCCCCCTTCTTATCCTCACCTCTTACTTTTCTTGCCACATCTGATAGGTTCTGGATGATCGAAACACACCCTCCCACTACAGCTTAATTGTACACTGAAAAGCACTGTGAGAGGCTTTTCTGCCTTACAGTGGAGGTCTGAGCCAATAATGAAAGTTACTCTTTATTTAAAAAAAAAAAAAAAGAAATCACAACCTATTCTTTAGGGCAAGGATAAGCAAACATGAGCACAGGCCCAGTCCCCGAGATTTTCTCATTCCTTATTTGTCTCTCTGCGTGAATATTCCTCCCCTAAAAGGAATTATTTTATCCCTCTACTGCAAGTGATTTTTTGTTGTTCTCAGTAGCATTACTGATACCTTTGTATGGTGACATCCCCAAGGGAGGGACTGTCTGGAGTATCTCTGCATCTGCCCTGGTCATCTGCAGAGTGGCCTGCCATCTAGGAGTTGCTTAATAGCAGTTTGTCACAAAATTATCACTTGTTACTCCTCCTCCCGTTAGGCTGTAGTGCTAAGTAAGACAGGCTGTTTCTATCCCTTACCCTTTATGGGCACTTTCCACCACGATTTGCACATAGCAGGTAAGTACTTAATAAACATTTAGTGGATTGAAGTAAAATGAAAGCAAAGGCAACCTTCCCATTTCTGACTATGGTCTGCCTAAGTGATTTCCCCTGCAGAACAGAGTAGATGGATGGAAAGCTTGGAGAGGTTAAGGCAGAGCCCAGAGGAAAGATGCTGGATGTTTTTTTTGTTTGTTTGTTTTGGCCTTGCCTGCATGGACGCTCTCATTTCCTTTCAGGATGTCAAGGAAGTATTATAAAGTAATGGCTGTAAGACACTTTGAGAAGAGTTTAAAGCATTACCCAGACATAAGGTGTTATTACTTCCTTTACACATTCCAGTGGCAAAAAATCATAATGAGCATTTAGTAAATGTTGACTAGCAGTGTTAAATACTGTTTACTCCCCAAGTCAGTAAGCTGTAATACTTGTGTAATACTTTCTCACAGGTATGAATTAGGAGCTGCTCTGTTTATTGGATGGGCAGGAGCCTCACTCTGCATAATTGGTGGTGTCATATTTTGCTTTTCAATATCTGACAACAACAAAGCACCCAGGTACGAAAGAGACATAAATTACCTGTTAAAAAGTACAATACTATTCTAAATCATTACACGTGGGACGAATTATAGGTGGTTCATGTGATTCTTAGAAACTTCAGAAACCCAGAATTGGGAAAAGTTAGGAATATATATATTTTTTCAGAAAACCTCATTATTATATTACAAAGTTATTTCTGTAAGTTAAAATATGGGTCTAAATATGAGGGCATGTGCTTCACTTTGGCCTCCTCACAACTTCCATATAAGCAGGAAGTGGATGAAGGTCCCTGCTAAGTCTCCTAGGCTCCAGGAAGAGAGGAGTTTTAAAAAATAGTTTTGAAAAGGGATCTCTGAACTGAAAAAGTCATGAATTTCTTCTGCAGAGATTCTCTTTGTTACGTTATGGCACTGAAATATTTCTCGGGTGAGAAGAGAAAAGAAAGCTTAAACAAGGGAGACTTAAACTTCGCTATTGACAGAAACTGGCAAAAACAGTTTCTTGTTTTTGTTTGCCCTGTGTGTAGAACAGAACTTACCAGAGTGTGTTTTGCCTTTCAGAATGGGATACCCATACAATGGCGCCGCATCTGTCATGTCTTCTCGGACAAAGTATGGCGGAGAGGGAGATTTTAAAACCACAAACCCTTCAAAACAGTTTGATAAAAATGCTTATGTCTAAAAGAGCTCCGCTGGCAAGCTGTATCTTGAGTTTGTTATAAAAGTGAACTGTTCACAAAATGATCCCATCAACGCCCTCCTGTAATTAACACTCAAAACTGTTTTTAAAATATCAATTTGAAGTATTTGTTGATTGTACGGATGTAAATGTTCTTACACAGTGATATACTAATCACTTTCTGTTGTGGCTTTCTATAAAAAATAAACAGGTTATTTACAGGATTTGTAATATATTTTATACATTTATAGAACATGTATTTAGTACCAAAGGTTCAAGAAGTATTCATAATATAGTTCTTTTTAACATTCATACATGAAAGTCTTCGTCCCCACTCCTTGTTTCTTTCCATTCGCTTATGAAACAGAATGTTTATAAGGAAGGGTGTCTTATTAACAGTATGGGGACAATCTGAGACCGTTCCCCAAAAGGTGTCCAGGTTAAATGGATGTTACTGGTTGCACAGAGTTGACATCCACCTAGTTTCTTAGCAATCGACTTATGGTCTGTCACGACTGCAATTCAGTATGATGGCTTGGGGAAGGGCTCATGGGGCCAAGACGTTATTGCCCTTTTCGTGGCACCTCCACCTTAAATAACTGCTTAGGCTTCTGAGGTGGGGCATCAGCAGAGCTGTGCTGGGGACACTGGTCGTGGTGATTCTGGAGCCAATAAAGGTAACACACCATACATGCCTTAACTCACTCACCCCTCACAGCCACCCTGAGGTCAGTATTTTTATCTTGCATTTACAGGGGAGAAAATTAAAGCAGAGTTTTAAATAACATGCCACAGTAGTGACAAAACCAGGACTTTGAACCGAGGCAGTCTAGAGTAAAATATATTGTTCTAAGCTGTGAATAAGAACTGGCATCTGTGTTATCTGTAAGAAACTGTCCAATATGCACCAAACGTGCGTGAATATAACATTTTCCTGAAGTGCAAAAGACTTAAAATCGCATTGTTGGCAGGTAGTCAATGGAAAGAAAAGGAAATGAACAAGTTTGTTAAATAAATCCCATACTTTGATAAACTTGAAGTATCTTTTCCAGAAATATGAATTAACTGAAAGACATAAAGGTAGGTTAGGTGCTGCAGACCACTACGGGGGACAGGGTTGTGTAGGTACGTGTTTAAAACAAAATTATTTATTCAGAGCAGAGGTGGTGAGGATGATGTTTCGATTATACTGAGGAACTGAGGGAGGGCAGGGCATGAAGGTACAGAGAAGCCACATTAGGGATCAGCAACATGTTAGCTTGGCATCCACGAGGGGCAATGTGAGATAACAGTCCAAAGAAAAAGGAGCAAACCAAATCTAGAAGAAAAGAACGTTATGCCCAAACAGATAAGTTAAAGGGGTGGCTTTTACAATACAGATGCACCGACTTAAATATTGGGTTTACTTAGTAGAAGTTCAGGGCTCCCCAAGCCTTGGTGCTCAGGAATAAGGACACAGAACTTGACAGAGATCTGGTTTAGAGCCCGCTTTTGTCACTTCCCAATTGTACAACCTTTGGCAAGTTACTAAACTCAGTTTCTCACATCTTTAGGGAGAGGATTATAACAATAACTGCATTTCCAAGTTGTTCTAGTTAAATGGACTAATGTGTGTTAAAAATAAAAACAAAACAAAACCAAGTGGCTCATGAAATATCTGTTGAATAAATGACGGAATGAACAAGGTGCTCCCTGGGCCATCTCAGGCATGGTGATTCAGCATTTTATAAAAGCTTTTGGAAAAAAAGCTTTTCGCTATGAAGTGAGTATATTTGCATAAAATGGCCCCTGTGGGAAGCTGGGAGTTATGTTATTTATTTATTAATTTTGAAAAGATGACCTGTAAGGGGATCTTAACCCCTGACTTGGTGTTGTCAGCACCACGCTCTCCCAAGTGAGCGAACCGGCCATCCCTATATAGGATCCCAACCCGTGGCCTTGGTTGTTATCAGCACCACACTCTCCCAAGTGAGCGAACCGGCCATCCCTATATAGGATCCCAACCCGTGGCCTTGGTTGTTATCAGCACCACACTCTCCCAAGTGAGCGAACCGGCCATCCCTATATAGGATCCCAACCCGTGGCCTTGGTTGTTATCAGCACCACACTCTCCCAAGTGAGCCATGGGCTGGCCCTTTGGGAGGAGTTTTTAGAGGGTGGGAATGGGCCACAAGTAATAAAAGGACCCTGGCGGGTAGAAACAGATAAAGATTCATCTGACTTTGGGTCAGGACGTTATATGGTGTAGCTACTAAGGCAAGCTTCTCTTGAGTAATCCCCTAACAAGTAGAAATTTAACTCAGAAATCATCTCTAATAACTCAGCCACAGTCACAATGATGCAGTGGAGGCTTTACTGGAAAGGTTGACAAAAGGAAGAGCGATCTACAACCCAACAAACCATTTAGTTAAAATGTTACTTTTTGGGGGAACAGTACACATGGTACCACAAAATATAAAAAATGCAAAAAACAGATTATAAGAATTTTCTGACCTTTGACAATCTCATTGTTCAAGAATATAACTAAATTAGTTTTGAGGTATTTCATAATACAGCTTGGGCATTAAAAAAAAGTTTTAAAAAACAACATACATGTATGAATTCAGTAATGACTCGATCTTCTCTATTCATATCCTGATAGTCTTAATTGGCACTTAAAATAGCTACACTTTATTCATAAAATATCCAAGATAAAGATTACAGCTGCAGAAAATAACTTTAATAGGAACATGCTTAATTACAGTGGCTCAAAGCTGAAATTGACAAAGTACTTCAGGAAATTCTATTTAACACGGGTCTAGCTATATTGTTATAATTCTAAACTTACTTCTATTGAAAAATAACCAGTCTAACTTTTAAGATTTCACTGATTCCACTAATTCAATTTTAAGGATACTAACAGACTTTTATAGTATAAACATTTCCAATGTGACAATATGCACAAGGAAGACATAAAAAAAAAAGTTCTAGTAATTCAAACCAAAACCTGCTTAAGAAAAAAATTCACTTAAAAATTAGTTGAAAAAAATACACTTAACACTAGAGTACCATTCTGAAGAGAAAACTTTTTATGACTTCCATGACATGTTATTTTTAAGCAGCAGGAGTCTTAATCACCTTTACATATTTCAAAATACTGTTAACAATTTGTTTTTCAATACTGTAGGAGGTGCCTTTAAAGAGACCCTTATTCTTTGAATCAGCTTCCTTGTTGTTGTAAGAAATACTGTAAGGCAGGAGCATGAGAACCATGTAGGCAGGTTACTGAAATACTGCTGGCTTCTGGAAGAATCTTCTGATGAGTGGAATTATATATCTGAAGAGTCACTCCAATCAGTCACAGTTACTAAGCTGCTTTTCAATGTGTTTGATTCGTTTTCTTGAAGTCCTGTGGAAGGAGAGGGAGAGAAAGCAAGAGAAGGCACCAGGGGTTAAACGAGCACCTTGTCAAGCCTGTAAAAATCTGTAATATCTGGGCTGGCCGGTTAGTTCAGCTGGTTAGAGCACTGCCTTATAACACCAAGGTCATGGATTCGGATCCCCGTACTGGCCAGCCACCAAAAAAAAAAAATTCATATTGTCATTTATCAGTGTCTGAATCATTTCACGAAGTCTCCACCCTCTAACCCCCACGAGCCATGTCGGAGGCCACTGTAAAATCTACTCTTGAACTGGCCACATCTTCAGGATGCCTCACAGGACCCCTGCATGTTCCCGGGCAGCAGGGATCGTGACCTGCAGCTCGCTCCTTCCCCAGCCCTTGGCACGGGGCCTGGATGTTGAAAGTGCTCAATACACTTACAGTGCTGTGGAGTCTAACTGAACAGATGTTGTAAAGAAAGGAGAATAAAAGCAACAAGCCAAGTAGAGATTAAGTCTAGGGTGGATGGCTTTGACAATGAAGTTAAGAAAAAGTGCCATGATTTTGAGCCAATGAAACATAGAATAGTGCAGAGAATTTGACTCAAGTTCAACTCCAGAAATGTCTTCTTTCAGGAGCTCGGGGACATGGCATTGGGGAAAGAAACAGAAGTTGTACTTGGGGCATTTGGCCCGTGTACTTATTAAGAGGTGCTGTAACGCCAACATGGTCTTTTGGTTTTGAACAGAGCTGGTCCTTAGACACAGCACAGATAATAACTTTATGATGGTTTAATCTGACAGTGTGACAGTAAAGGCACAGGAGGCGCGGCTGACCTGTTGGAGAGGGAGAAACGGCAGAGTGAGGGGTAGAGGCAGCAATGGTGCATCTTAGGAAAGGGCACGAGAGACTGGTGAGGATGGAAAGAGCAAACGTAGAGACCTACAGGTATTAATTTAAAATTACAAATAGGGATGCAACAATAGCGCAGAGGGAACACGAGAGGTGTAGTGGGTGATGACAGTGAGCCAACTCTTCATCTGTCTTAGCAGGACATCAACATTAATGTCTAAAATTGATGAATCAAGAAACAGCCGTCTACGCCCATCACTTAGAGACACGGAGGTGCCACCAGAGGGGCTGATACAGAACTGCTGAGAGGCACGGAAGGCGGCAAAGTCGGCACGTGGAAGCCCTTCACACAACTTCCCTTTCACTGGGGGCAAGAACTACTTTGACAAAAAAAGTTACAGTTTTCTAATTTTAAAATTTTAAATCTATTAAGAGTTAAGATACTGGACTTATCCAGGCTCTAGACTGGGTGAATAGGAACCATTTTAACTAATAATCTCATTTGGAATTCATCCCACTGACCACAATGCGACAATAAAAACTTCCCTTGAAATAAAATGAAAATATTTAATAGGGAAACAGACAAATATAGGGAGACTGCCAGAAGAGTGGTCTCAATTCACTTGTATGATCAGAAATTTTAATTTCTATGGGACAGCTGCATGAAGAGAATATTTGAATGGACATTTTCAAAAATAATATAAAAAACTTTTAAAGATTAGGCCTAAAGTTAAATAATAGCAAATATATACAACTCAGGAAGTTGTACATATTCAGGCCAACCCAGGCTGGCCAGCTGGCTCAATTGGTTACTGTGTGGTGCTTGATGGAGTTTGGATGTGTTGTCCCCTCCACAACTCATGTGGAAATTTGATCTCCAATGTGGCAGTGTTGGAAACTGATTGAGTCATGGGGGCGGATCCCTCATGAATGCATTAATGTTCTCCCTGGGGGAGAGGGAATAAATGAGTGAGTTCTCGCTCTATTAGTTCCCGCGAGAGCTGGTTGTTTAAAAGACCCTGGCACTTTGGTCAGCTTTAGCTCAAGTGGTTACTTCCTCAAGCCAGACTTCTCTCTGTCTAAAAGATCCTGGCACCTCCCCGCCCCCCCCCCCCCCCCCCCCCTCGCTTTTTTCTTTTTTTCTTTGTTTTTTTTTTTTTTTTTTTTTTTTTTTTTTTTTTTTTTTTTTTCCTCGCTTCCTCTCGCCATGTGATCTGCTTGTACTGGCCGGCTGCCTGCCGCTTTGCACCACGAGTAGAAGCAGCCTGAGGCCTGTGCCAGATGCAGCTGTCCAATGGTAAGCCAAATAAACCTCTATTCTTTATAAATTACCCAGTCTCAGGTATTTCTGTTATAGCAACACAAACGGACTAATACAGTGTTATAACACCAAGGTCAAGGGTTTGGATCCCTTACCAGCCAGCTGCAAAAAAAACCCCACAAAGAAACCATCAAGATCTTGATTATGCCAATAGTATGTTGTTGTTTGATGATATATTAGCATAGCTTAATTAGATATTTATAAATATGAAACACAACTAATTAGAAAAGGGACTGAGCTTCTACTAGAAACCAAAGCAACAAACCTTCTCCCTTTGGCCCTTTAGGATTAAATGTGCCCCAGGCACTTGGCACTTGTATAGATTTTGATTCATTCTTCACAAGTAGAGGTTCTCTCTGTTCTTTCCCAGTTTTTTTCCCCAAAGATTTTTCTTCCTCCAAGGATGATATGTCCCAGTCATCATCATCCACATCTGTGTGCTAAAAGAAATATATGAAGAATAATTAATGTTTCTTAAGGAAGCAGCACCCTTCAGTCATTTTGTTGGTTAGAGCAGCTGACAATGATAAGGAGTTGGGAACTACAGAGGACTCAAGGTAAATCTGGTCATTTCTATGGTGCAATGAATTGGATTTGGAATTCCATGTTTTGAAAGCTGAGGAAATCATCTCTTTTTTTGTTTTGTGCCATGGAAATATATGTTTCCTACTCTACCAATCATGAATTTAAAAAATTCCAGAAACACTACATGGTAGTGGTGTGAAAATCTAAAAGTCAGGGTGCTCCCAGAGTAGGAGCAAGGCCTGCTCTGGGCTCTTTGCTCTGCAATGACAAGAATCTAACTCCAGTTACAGTACGAGGGCCCTGAGAAATAGGCCCTCATGGACAGGAGCACATATTCCTACCCCACCCTTTCTAAAGGAGGGCATATGTGTTCTCTCTTGAGTGACACATGACTTTATCATTTTTGGCTTGTGTAACACAAATGGCACTAATAAAAGTAGTTTGACAAATGCTCTGGATTCCACAGATGAATGGGATGAGTTGAAGAAAAGAGTGACTATGACTGGAAGACCCTGTCAACACAGATGAGCTGTGCCCAGAAACACAACGGGAGGTCTCCAGCCACAGAAACCTTCTGACACCCTGGATGTTAAACTGCTTGGAAGGCATCCAGGCCTCTTCTCTGATGCAGGCGGAGGGGCTCGGGCTCTGCCCTCAACTCTGGATTCACCTATCTCTCCGCAGCATTTCTCCACTGATTCCAGCTCCCGAGTGGGACTAAGCCCTGAAAAGTCCCTATTTCACTTTCAGGCCCCTCCAGGATAGTGGAGAAGTCCCTGGACTTCTGGATCTGGAGGCCTCAGATTCTTTGTACACACCATCTGATATCTGCATAAGCATCAAATCCTACACGACAGGATTCTGAAAACCCATAAAGTGTGATGTGTGTATGACGTATGATTACCAGTTACCACTCCAGTACCTTTGATTCTCTATGAACAGAAAGAAATGCAATACTGAAAAAAAAAATAAGGTGAAATCTCAACCTTTACTATACTAACTAATCATGTCTGTTTTCTACTTCCCTACACAAAATACAATCATTAAGATGTATTTGTCAAAAGATGAATGTATGTATGTTTAGCAAGTAAAAGCAATTTCACCTTTTGTTCTTCCTGTAATTCTTCCTTTTTGATAAACATCTCAGCAACATTAATCCCACCAACTGGTTTATTCACATTTCTGTGATGTGAAACCATCTTTTCAACTTTTTCAGTTCGTGTTTTTATGGAGGTTCCTGTAGGATCAACAGAAATTAGTCAAGTAAAGTTTTTTTTTAAAAATTGAATCTATCCTTAGTTCCAAAATAAGCTATAGGCAACTTTGAAAGAGTCTAAATTTTGCCCATAATTATGTATTATTAAAATAAAATCAACTGATGTATTTTGGGGTTGACCAAAAAGTTAAACACTTATAATTCTTTTTTTTTTTTAAGAAAATCATGATTCTCCAGACTAGGAGGAGCTATAAAGTTTTCATTTTAAATCAAAGGATGATCTCATTCAAGTATGTGGTCAGAAACTTTAATTTCAGTGAAGTAACCTGTGTGAATAGAATATTCATCTGGGTATTTTCAAAAACAACATGAATCATTTTTAAACGAATTTGTTATATTTTACACATTAATATAAATACATGGTATATACAATTTATACACATTAATAACATCTGTTTAAAATATGTGATTTTTAAAGTGCATTAAGCAGAGTGTATGTGTGTGTGTGTGTGTGTGTGTGTGTGTGTGTGTGTGTGTGT